>NC_083575.1:4028053-4085553 GCF_027579695.1 Neoarius graeffei | reverse complement strand
TCCATGGCGATTACTGTTTGATTTAAGGGATTGTTATAAAGTCATTCAGGCGTCTGAGACGGCGACGTTTCAGAATCGGATCGGTGTGGATCTCTGATTGAGGTGTAGAATGTTTTTATTCTGATCGCGCTCTCACTCGGACTGTTATCAGATTTTTAGGCAGCATGTAAATGTCTTTAGTGAGAGACATCTGATCTGATATCCGATCTATTTTTCCGCCAAGCGTGTCTTCTCTCCTCCTGGAATTCCTTGTCTCTTCTGTACGTTTTTGTTTCGTGTGTGTGTGTGTGATCCCACTCGAACCCGAGACGAGCTCTGTGGGCCTCCACGTCATTTGTTCTTGCGGTTTCTGGATCTCGGGGATTAGGGATCGCTGGGCTTTAGCTCCGTCTGATGGCTTCTGAGGGATTTGGAGAGGAGGAAGTTCACGTTTCTCTTCTTTGTCTTGTCATATTTAGTTAAATTAGCAAGAGACGAGTGTAAGATCCTTCGTCTGTCATCATCGTGCATTAAACAAGAATTCAGCCACGCGGAGTTAACGTTCACAAGCGTTTGCAGGAATGAAGATGAAGTATTTTGTCACCCACATGGCTGCGTCATCCTCACGTGAGCATATGACGTCATTTCGTGCCGTCTGAGCGTCTCTTCACACCACGTTTAGCTTTTCCACTCCCACTCCCACCTCCAACACCAACACTAAACACTCAAAGCTTTTTCACAGAGAAATTGTTCCATTTTGTATTTCATTGCAACTAAATAACCGGCTGCTCCACCCATCTGTGCTGCTTGGTGATGTCATGATGATGTCATGACCCTATCGCACCTCCCAACTCCCAGACGCAGAAGTCATAATAATCCTCCAGAGTCGGAGGAAGTAAAGTGGATTCGGTATGAAAAACTTCGTAAGCAAAGCTATGCACGTTAGCCCCGCCCCTCCCTGTGACCTGAACCAATCAGATCTTTACATCACGTTTACTTTGTTGGTGATGAAGTGTGATGAAAAAGAAATGATAAGATTGAGTAATTCTGCTACAAAAAAGATTAAATAACAGGAAATAACCAGCAGATTAAAAACTTCATAAGCAGCACTGAACATATTTTGCATCCTTTTAACAAACACAAAGATACAAAAATAACGATCGTTTTTAATTAGCCGACATTTCCGACCATATCTCCAGGCTGCCCTGATCTGGCTGTTGCTATGGTTACGTCTCGCAGGATGCTCTCTCACGCGAGGCTTTAATGAAAACGTTTCCATCCACGGTCGTGTCAATACTTTTACTTTCTGAACAAATCTGTTTCTTTGTCGTTTTCCTTTTCACTCGTCACCGCAATGTCAGTGTTTTAAAAATGGGCGGAGCCTAAAATGTTCTTGTGCTTGTTGTCATGGTTACGTTCCCAAGTGGAGAAATGAGATAAGAAGCAACGATTTGATGATGAACAATTTTACTGAACATCAATTCATTTCTCTCTCTCTTCTTTTTTCTTCAACTCTATCTCTCCATTGCTCTCTCTCTCTCTCTTTCTGTCTTTCTACATCTCACTATCTGTCTGTCATTTTCTTTTTTTCTTCATCTCTCTCTTTCTTTTTCTTCATCTCTGTCTGTCTCTCTGTTTGTCTTGTTCCATCTGTCTCTCTGTTATTTTCCTTTTCTTCAAATCTACTGTATCGCCATTGCTCCCTGTATCGCTCTTTCTCTCTCTCCTGGTCTCTCTCTTTCTGTCTTTCTTTTTCTACATCTCTATCTATCTGTCTTTTCCCTGTCTGTCATTTTCTTTTTTCATCTCTCTCTCTCTATCTCTCCACTGCTATCTCTCTCAGTCTCTTTCCACCTCTTTCTGTCTCTCTCCCTCTCCTGGTCTCTCTCTTTCCGTCTTTCTACATCTCACTATCTGTCTGTCATTTTCTTTTTTCTTCATCTCTCTCTATTTTGCTCTCTCTCTCTCTCCCACTTTATTGCACATCTCTTGTTCTTTCAGCACCCCGATCATTTTTGCTCTGTTTTTTTTTTTTTTGCTGGTGTTATCCAAGAAATCCATCTCGATTTGTGCGATTAGCGCTGGCGTTTTTATACACAGATTGGTTTTAATCTCGTGTAGGCCACGCGGCTGCTCGGGCCTGGCTCTGGTTAAGAAGAAAGAGGTGACATCCTCGTACCAAATGCCGAGGAGCGCAGATGCCAGGCAGATCGATTGGCTGGTAAACTTGGCACGGAGGCAGAAGGACATGCCTTCCATGGTGAAAAGGCGTCCAGAAGGATGAAGAATGCAGTGTGAGGAAAGCAGCGCAGCTCATAACCACGTCCATGTTTTCCACGTACAAAGACTCCGAGGCCTGTTTGTTTTAAAACGTCTCCATTTTTCCTTTGCAGCCTTTTTCAAGAAAGTTTTATTATTTATGATTAGCCAATCCTCCCAGCCGTTTATTCGATGATAAGAAGCTTTTAAATGTCATTTTCTTCTTGATGTCACGCACCAGATCGCTTTTTCATCATTTCCAGATGGAATACTTTATTGTCCTTGTTATTATTATTGTTATTAAAGACGATTTATTAATCACGCCTGCCCACCAGGTCGGCCGTAAAGAGAAGGAACACTGTGACACGAGTGAAATCCAGGACCATGTGCTCAGTGTTAAAGCTCCGGCTTATAACGGATCGCGTCGGATTTATTCCCAGCGTTCCCGCTCAGACGCAGCCACTTCAGCGTCGGAGTGGATTAAAGTGGCCATGGTTTATATCAGAGGAACTCGTAAACAATCACGTCATCATGCAGAAGCATGGATCTGTGGGATGCAAACTCACTGGAGCGGAGCAGGTCTTAAATCATAAAGAAATATTTTAGGGAAAAAAATGAAGCGCGTCCCATTTTCTCCATCTTTACTTCCGAAGCTGATGTCTGTCTGAGCCAAATCTCATCTCATCTCATCTCATTATCTCTAGCCACTTTATCCTGTTCTACAGGGTCGCAGGCAAGCTGGAGCCTATCCCAGCTGACTACGGGCGAAAGGCGGGGTACACCCTGGACAAGTCGCCAGGTCATCACAGGGCTGACACATAGACACAGACAACCATTCACACTCACATTCACACCTACGCTCAATTTAGAGTCACCAGTTAACCTAACCTGCATGTCTTTGGGGGAAACCGGAGCACCCGGAGGAAACCCATGCGGACACGGGGAGAACATGCAAACTCCACACAGAAAGGCCCTCGCCGGCCATGGGGCTCGAACCCGGACCTTCTTGCTGTGAGGCGACAGCGCTAACCACTACACCACCGTGCCACCCCTGAGCCAAATCATGTTCCCTTTTCACCCCCTCAGTCCACATTGTTCCCTGCTGGTTCCTCACTTTCACTGAACTCTGTGATCACGCAGTGTGTGACAGAGCAACACGCAATCGTTTGTGTTCTTCGTACGTGAACCACACGGAGCTGCGATTTCACCAACAAGTGATATCAGAGTAGAAATTTTCTCCGTGATTCCTCAGAACGATCTGATGGCGTGCATGCAGTGATATATTTTTAGTTTGTCTCTTGTGGGCGTGACCTGTTTTTTATTTGAATGAAAAACTAGCTGCAAACAGCTTCGAAAGCTGTTTCCTTAAACACAAATGAAATTGCATGAACCAATCAGCATGAAAATCATTTGGTTGGTTTATACGTTATGTGCTCGAATTCATACGAGTTTCATTCTCTGCAACTTCCTTCCAGGATTTATTTTCTTTCGCAACATCTCTGTATGTTTTTTTTTTTTTGCAGGCTCCGATGAAACAACCACAATAAGTTTTTCTTCCATATTTTCAGGAAAGAATTACAGCTCAGAACTAAAGTTGTGAGAAGAGAACTGAAGAGACATCACTAAACATGCACCACAGGATTGATTCGAGGAATTGCCCAAGACGTTTTGTCTCGTCTTCATCCGCTTATCCGGGGCTGGGTCGCGGAGGCAGCAGTCTGAGCATGGAAGCCCAATCTTCCCTTTCCCCAGACACCTCGGCCAGCTCCTTGGGAAGAACACCGAGGCGTTCCCAGGCCAGCCGAGAGACATAGTCCCTCCAGCGTGTCCTGGGTCTTCCCCGGGGCCTCCTCCCGGGGGGACATGCCTGGAACACCTCCCCAGGGAGGCATCCAGGAGGCATCCAAAAGAGATGCCCGAGCCACCTCAGCTGATTCCTCTCGATGTGGAGGAGCAGCGGCTCAACTCCAAGCTCCTCCCGAGTGACTGTGCTTCTCACCCTATCTCTAAGGGAGCGCTCAGCTACCCTGCAAAGGAAACTCATTTCGGCCGCTTGTATCTGTGATCTTGTTCTTTCGGTCATTACCCAAAGCTCATGACCATAGGTGAGAGTCGGAATGTAGATCGACCGGTAAATTGAGAGCTTCGCCTTTTGGCTCAGCTCCTTCTTCACCATGATGGACCGGTAAAGCGACCGCATCACTGCGGAGGCCGCACCGATCCACTTGTCAATCTCACGCTCTATCCTTCCCTCACTCGTGAACAAGCTCCCGAGATACTTAAACTCCTCCACTTGAGGCAGGACTTCTCCACCAACCTGGAGAGGGCATGCCACCCTTTTCCGGTCGAGAACCATGGCCTCGGACTTGGAGGTGCTGATTCTCATCCCAGCCACTTTGCACTCGACTGCAAACCACCCCAGTGCATGCTGAAGGTCCTGGTTTGAAGAAGCCAACAGGACAACATCATCCACAAAAAGCAGAGATGAAATCCTGTGGTTCCCAAACAGGATTCCTTCTGGCCCCTGGCTGCGCCTAGAAATTCTGTCCATAAAAATTATGAACAGAACCGGTGACAAAAGGCAGCCCTGCCAGAGCCCAACATGCACTGGGAACAGGTCTGACTTACTGCCGGCAATGCAAACCAGACTCCTGCTCCATTCATACAGGGACCGGACAGCCCTTAACAAAGAGCCCCGAACCCATACTCCCGAAGCACCCCCACAGAATACCATGAGGGACACAGTCGAATGCCTTCTCCAGATCCACAAAGCACATGTGGACTGGTTGGGCAAACTCCCATGAACCCTCGAGCACCCTATGAAGGGTATAGAGCTGGTCCAGGGTTCCACGACCAGGATGAAAACTGCATTGTTCCTCCTGGATCCGAGGTTCGACTATTGGCCAAATTCTCCTCTCCAGTACCCTGGAGTAAACCTTCCCGGGGAGGCTAAGAAGTGTGATTCCCCTATAATTGGAGCACACTCTCTGGTCCCCTTTCTTAAAAAGAGGGACCCCACCCCAGTCTGCCACTCCAGAGGCACTGTTCCCAATCGCCACGCGATGTTGCAGAGGCATGTCAGCCAAGACAGCCTCACAACATCCAGAGACTTGAGATACTCAGGGTGGATCTCATCCACCCCCAGTGCCTTGCCACCGAGGAGCTTGCAAACCACCTCAGTGACTTCAGCTTGGGTAATGGATGAGTCCACCTCTGAGTCATCAGCCTCTGCTTCTCCAATGGAAGATGTGACGGTGGGATTGAGGAGATCCTCAAAGTATTCCTTCTACTGCCCAACAATGTCCCCAGTCGAGGTCAACAGCTCCCCACCTGCACTGTAAACAGTGTTGGCAGAGTACTGCTTTCCCCTCCTGAGGCACCGGACAGTTTGCCAGAATTTCTCCAAGGCCAACCAATAGTCCTCCTCCATGGCCTCACCGAACTCCTCCCAGTTCTGAGTTTTTGCCTCCGCAACTGCCCGAGCTGCGGCATGCCTGGCCTGCCGATACCCATCAGCTGCATCAGGAGTCCTGGAGGCCAACATGGCCTGATAGGACTCCTTCTTCAGCTTGATGGCATCCCTTACTTCTGGTGTCCACCACCGGGTTCGGGGATTGCCACCACGACAGGCACCGGAGACCTTGCGGCCACAGCTCTGAACAGCCACATCTACAATGGAGGTAGAGAACATGGTCCACTCAGACTCAATGTCCCCCACCTCCCTTGGAAGCTGGGAGAAGCTCTCCCGGAGGTGGGAGTTAAAGACCTCCCCAACAGAGTGCTCAGCCAGACATTCCCAGCAGACCCTCACCATACGTTTGGGCCTCCCAGGTCTGTCTGGCTTCCTCCTCTGCCAGCGGATCCAACACACCACCAGGTGGCGATCAGTTGACAGCTCAGCCCCTCTCTTCACCCGAGTGTCCAAGACATAGGGCCGGAGATCAGATGAAAGGACAACAAAGTCGATCATCAACCTCCGACCTATGGTGTACTGGTGCCACGTGCACTTATGGACACCCCTATGCTCGAACATGGTGTTCATTATGGACAAACCATGACTAGCACAGAAGTCCAATAACAAAACACCACTCAGGTTCAGATTGGGGAGGCTGTTCCTCCCAATCACTCCCATCCAGGTGTCACTGTCATCGCCCATGTGAGCGTTGAAGTCCCCCAGTAGAACAATGGAGTCCCCAGTCTGAGCACCACTCAGTACCTTTCCCAGAGACTCCAAGAAGGCCGGATACTCTATACTGCTATTCAGCCCATAGGCACAAACAACAGCAAGAGCCCTCTCCCTGACCCTAAGGCACAGAGAGGTGACCCTCTTGTTCACTGGGGTAAACTCCAACACATGGTGGCTGAGCTGGGGAGCTATAAGCAAGCCCACACCAGCCCACCGCCACTCACCATGGGCGACTCCAGAGAAGTGGAGAGTCCAGCCCCTCTCGAGGAGCTGGGTTCTTGAGCCCAAGCTGTGCATGGAGGTGAGCCCGACTATCTCTTAGCTGGTACCTTTCAATCTCCTGCACAAGCTCAGGCTCTTTCCCCCCCAGTGAAGTGACATTCCATGTCCCAACAGCTAGCCGCTGTGTTCGGGGATCAGGTCGTCGAGGCCCCTGCCTTCGACTGCCGCCCAATCCACACTGCACCGGCCCCCTACGACTACCTCTGTGGGTGGTTAACCCACAGGAGGTCAGGCCCACGTTACCGCTTTGGGCTGAGCCCAGCCGGGCCCCGTGGACAAAGGCCTGGCCACCAAGCGCTCGCATACGAGCCCCGACCCCGGGCCTGGCTCCAGGGTAGGGCCCCGGCTGTGCCATACCGGGCAACGTCACAGTCCTTGATCTTTTATTATCCATAAGGGTTTTGGTGAACTGCTCTTGATCTGCCCTGTCACCTAGGACCTGTCTGCCTTGGGAGACCCTAACAGGGGCGTAATGCCCCTGACAACATAGCTCCTAGGATCTATGTTGATAGATCGCCCGAGACGATCTTTGGGATTTGTTGCTTTACAGTCAAACTGCATTTACGTAGAAGTGAGAAAATCCCAGTTCCAGTGGAGCTTAATGCTGAAAATGTGACTCCGTTTTGCACACACTGCCAAGACGCACTAATGATATTATTGACCTGGTGTGAAGGTGATAGCAATATTCACACACACACACACACACACACACACACACACACACACACACACACAGAAGAATCCATGTTTCTGAATGGATGTGATCACATTCTGCAAACATAACAAGCATGGAAATGATCTCAGCTGAAATATTTACTCTGTGTGTGTGTGTGTGTGTGTGTGTGTGTGTACAGGTATGAGGAGAATGCAGGGGAATTTTCTTCATCTCATTATTTATTTGGATTCTCATGTCTTTGCTTTGGACCTTGTTTCTCTGCTCTCTAATCCTGGCGTTCAGCTCGCGTTTCCAAACGTGTAGATCATGTTCCGTCTCCGGGAGATTTCCACGACACTCCTTCTGTCTTTGCACATCCTCGTCCGTGTTGGGTTTTTTTTTCCATCTGAGATCAGATTCCAAAGTTATCGCTGTAAAAATAGCGGCGTAATTCTTTCTAAACACACTCGCCCTCCATCAAATCAAAGCCGCTCACTCGATTAAGCTTCTGTTAAGAAAACCTGATTAATTAAACGAGACCTCAGGAAACACGAACGGGCGCCTTTCCAAACGACCATCCTGCTTCCAAGGAAAATTCTGGAAGGAATAACTGCTGCAGGCCGAAGGCAGGCCCTTTAGGGAAGAGTGATGTCAGGCTTCGGGTACAGTGAGAGATGGCTGTGAGGTTATTTTCAGATGACGAACCTGATGAGTGACGTGAAAGGTGTTCAAATGTGCAGAAATGGGGATCACTGGGAAAACAGACAACATGGAGGATGAGCAACAAGGAAGGAGGTGTGGCCTGTGGATCTGTCACTCCCAGTAAAGAAGGAGGGGTGTGGTCTTTAGGTCTGTCACTCCCAGTAAGGAAGAAGGATGGGTGTGGCCTTTAGATCCGTCACTCCCAGTAAAGGAGGGGCATGGGCTTTAGATCTGTCACTCCCAATAAAGAAGGAGGGGTGTGGCCTTTAGATCTGTCACTCCCAGTAAGGAAGAAGGAGGGGTGTGGCCTTTAGATCTGCCAGTCCCTAAAGAGGAAAGGAGGTGTGGCCTTTATCTGTCAGACTCAGTCAAGAAAAAGGGGGTGTGGCCTTTAGATCTGTCACTCCCAGTAAAGAAGGAGGGGTGTGGCCTTTAGATCTGCCACTCCCAGTAAAGGAGGACGGGTGTGGCCTTTAGATCTGTCAGTCTCAAAAAAGGAAAGGAGGTGTGGCCTTTAGATCTGTCAGTCCCAGTCAAGAAGAAGGGGGGTGTGGCCTTTAGATCTGTCAGTCTCAAAAAAGGAAAGGAGGTGTGGCCTTTATCTGTCAGTTCCAGTCAAGAAGGAGGGGGGTGTGGCCTTTAGATCTGTCAGTCTTGAAAAAGGAAAGGAGGTGTGGCCTTTATCTGTAAGTCCCAGTCAAGAAGTAGGGGGGTGTGGCCTTTATTTGTCAGTCCCAGTCAAGAAGAAGGGGGGGTGGCCTTTAGATCTGTCAGTCTCGAAAAAGGAAAGGAAGTGTAGTCTTTATCTGTCAGTCCCAGTCAAGAGGAAGGGGTGTGTGGCCTTTAGATCTGTCACTTCCAGTAAAAAGGAAAGGAGGTGTGGCCTTTAGGTCTATCAGTCCCAGTCAAGATGAAAGGGGGTGTGGCCTTTAGATCTGTCAGTCTCGAAAAAGTAAGGAGGTGTGGCATTTATCTGTCAATCCCAGTCAAGAAGAAGGGGGGTGTGGCCTTTAGATCTGTCAGTCTCGAAAAAGGAATGCAAGTGTAGTCTTTATCTGTCACTTCCAGTAAAAAGGAAAGGAGGTGTGGCCTTTAGGTCTATCAGTCTCAGTCAAGATGAAAGGGGGTGTGACCTTTAGATCTGTTAGTTCCAGTAAAAAGGAAAGGAGATGTCGCCTGTCAGTCTCAATCAAGAAGAAGGGGGTGTGGCCTTTAGATCTGTCACTCTCAGTGATGCCGAAGGAGGTGAGGCCTTTGGATCTGTCAGTCTTGAAAGAGGAAGAGAGGTGTGACCTTTGGATCTGTCACTCTCTAAAGAGCAAAGGAGGTGTGGCCTTTGTCAGTCTCAGTCAAGAAGAAAGGGGGTGCGGCCTTTTATCTATCAGTCTCTATAAAGGTGGAAAAGAGGCGTGGCCTTTGTATCTGTCAGTCTCTAAAGAGGGAAGGAGGTGTGGCCTTTGTAGGTGTGGCCTCCTTTGTCCATTGAAAGTAAAAATGTAATAACAGGTATCATAACTTGTGAAAATAATCTGATCCTGTTGAAAACAAAATGGCTCAATCTGTTCCAGGAAGATGTGATTTAGCAAGTCTCAGATTTCCGAGAAGTGAAGGAAGAGAAATTTCCAGAAACAGATCAGATCGACGGCGAATCGATTGAGTTTACAAAAAAGAGTTTGATGGTTAATATGTTTATTCGGTAAGACATGATAAGGATGATGAGGATGATGAAGAGGAGGATGGTGATAATGACAGGGTCTCTTTCCTGGTTGGCGAGCAGGAGACTTTCCGTCTGTGTTACGAAACCGCGGGCAGAACCGTGTTGATGCAGAAGAATGGCACTCATTGTTTCAGTGTGTTGCGACATGACAGCGTTTCAGTAGCTCCCTGTATCATGTTGCGTCGTTCCTCACCAGAGACACGAGCTCAGACGCTCAGGCCTCGGATAAACCTTCCTCAAATCATGTTTGACAAATTCAGAGCCTTAAATAAAGCTCAGTGTCTGTGTTCATGGACGTAATAACTGCACGTCTGCATCAGGTTTTCATCCATCGTGTGGAACACCACGCTTGGGAATGCTGCTGAAAACTCCGGAACGCTCCGGAAAAGCTGCAGATCTTTTGTTAAAAGGACGTTGAAGATGTTATTAAGCATCGTTTAGATTTTGTTGCTTGAGCGTGTGCGCATTGTGATGGTGTGGTTTTCGTAATAGAAACACTCGGTAATGTTTAACAGACCTTCTAAAGAGAAGATTAAACTTCTACAGCGAGTCATGTTCCAAAAAAAAAAAAAGCCTGGACGGCTCTGTCCTTCAGACTGTCGTTCAGAACGTTCATAAACACCTCCTCAAAAAATACCAACGGCTACATTACACACGTTTTTATTCGTTTATGCGGATCGTGTTCTGTACACGTCCCTGCCAATGAGCTGTTACCATAGAAACAATAACGTATTAGAACGAGCACATTCATATAAACCAGAGATAGAAAGTTAATCGAGACCTTCTGACCAATCAGAATTCAGATCTGTAAACATACAATGTACTTATTTTACTGCATGTCACATCTCATAATCAAACCCAAATCACACAACCACTCTGCGTTTCCGTGGTTACAGCAGTGTTTGGTGTGTGAACAGGAGCGCATGCGGAGGTTTAACAGTCTCATAACTCATTTTACACACACACACACACACACACACACACACACACACACACACACACACACACACACACATATACATTATCGTTAATCAGATTTGTTCTGGTGATCACTTCTGAAACTTTTGTGTGCGTTGCATAAATGTGCAACTGTGAGACTGCGATGTGAAAAAAACGTACCAGATGCTGCGGATTTGGAAAAATGTGAATTGTTGTGCGTTCAGAGACGAGCTGTCAGTCTGAATTTCAGAACTCGTGTGTTTTTTGTGTTGTGGCTTTTAACATTTCACGAACAAACCGTCGCCACTACAAAGGGACCCCGCCGTGCCACCCAGGATCTGACTGACAAGTGTTTCGTCCCGTGCGTGTGTGTGTGTGTGTGTGTGTGTGTGTGTGTGTGTGTGTGTGTGCACGCGCATGTTCTCCACGCTGAATGTTTAGCCGAGGTTAGCCGCGTTGCTTTTGGAGGATGATCAGTCCCCCAGTTTGGTCCCTCGACATCCCGCCGCTTTTATTGTGGTTGGAGTTTTAGATAAACTCGCTCTCCGGAGGAGAGGTGACTCCACGCCGTGACTCGTCCTCGCGCTGTTTTGCCTCCAAGTGTGTCTTTGGAAAGGTTTTCCAGCCTGAATAAAGAGAGAGGAGAGTGGTGCTCGCGTCCCGGGGCCTCTGCTCTGTCATCACACATTACTGTAAAGCCTCCGGCGTTCCTTTGCGCCTGGAAACACATCAAGCACAAATACGGGACAAAGTAAAACACATGCTGTCATGCTCGCCTTTCTGCTTTCTTCTTTTTTCTTTTTTTTCCTCAAATCCCGTTGCATTCATGTCGTGACTTCTTCTTTATCGATGCATTTATTCATTTCTTCATCTTAAAGTGTTTCAATTCGTAACTGTGGCGAAGCTCGTTGGAAACGTGTATCTTTCTCACAGCGAGGAGCGAAAATCCGAACAAACACGACAATGATTTATAGAGGGAGTGATGAGGTCAGGAGGTCATATCTCACTGTTAAGAGTGTGTGCAACAGGAAGTGAACAGGAGAAAGGGTTTACAGTGGTGCTTGAAAGTTTGTGAACCCTTTAGAATTTTCTATATTTCTGCGTAAATATGACCTAAAACATCATCAGATTTTCACACAAGTCCTAAAAGTAGATAAAGAGAACCCAGTTAAACAAATGAGACAAAAATATTATACTTGGTAATTTATTTATTGAGGAAAATGATCCAAGATTACATATCTGTGAGTGGCAAAAGTATGTGAACCTGTAGGATTAGCAGTTATGAGAAGCATTATGTTTGGAGAAAGGAAAACACCGCATTCCAGCATAAGAACCTTATCCCATCTGTGAAACATGGTGGTGGTAGTATCATGGTTTGGGCCTGTTTTGCTGCATCTGGGCCAGGACGGCTTGCCATCATTGATGGAACAATGAATTCTGAATTATACCAGTGAATTCTAAAGGAAAATGTCAGGACATCTGTCCATGAACTGAATCTCAAGAGAAGGTGGGTCATGCAGCAAGACAACAACCCTAAGCACACAAGTCGTTTTACCAAAGAATGGTTAAAGAAGAATAAAGTGAATGTTTTGGAATGGCCAAGTCAAAGTCCTGACCTTAATCCAATCGAAATGCTGTGGAAGGACCTGAAGCGAGCAGTTCATGTGAGGAAACCCACCAACATCCCAGAGTTGAAGCTGTTCTGTACGGAGGAATGGGCTAAAATTCCTCCAAGCCAGTGTGCAGGACTGATCAACAGTTACCGCAAACGTTTAGTTGCAGTTATTGCTGCACAAGGGGGTCACACCAGATACTGAAAGCAAAGGTTCACATACTTTTGCCACTCACAGATATGTAATATTGGATCATTTTCCTCAATAAATAAATGACCAAGTATAATATTTTTGTCTCATTTGTTTAACTGGGTTCTCTTTATCTACTTTTAGGACTTGTGTGAAAATCTGATGATGTTTTAGGTCATATTTATGCAGAAATATAGAAAATTCCAAAGGGTTCACAAACTTTCAGGCACCACTGTTGATGCAGTAACACATTGTGATGAATAAATACAGAGTCCAGATTCAGACGATATTGTTATTCTAAAAATCCCAGGCTCGAATATAGACAATACACGATACAGGAAGTAATCCCAGAGAATTGTTTGCTTGTTTGTGGTTATTTTTATGATGTTGGATCATCAACAGCAATTGTTATCCTGTATAATTACTATAATAGTGACAAAACATCTTATTCTGTTCATGCATAATATAATTTTTATGTTTATATCACTGACTCAGTGACCATGGAAACATTTTCTTCTTTTCAAATTCGTTTTGTTTGTGTGAAATACAGAATCAACTCTGCGACTAATTCAGGTTCTTTTCTGAAGTCACACAACCCTGTTATTTCGCTTGTCTTTATTTAATTTTATTTATTTATTGTTTTGACCCGTTTCCTTCCTCTCGCAGAGCCTCTCTGAACGCAGCATGCTGTCGGATATTCGATGTGTGAGTTTGTAAATATTTGTCAACGTTGCAGCCGAACGTACGTAGAAAAGAGCAAGAAAAAGAAAAAAACCCATCATCGAAGTGAAGAGGGTAGACAAATAAATCGCATCGCTAAAAAAAATACGGATTAATTACGCCTGTATGTCAGCCTTACGCAGGGCTATAACTCTTTAGCCCCAAAAAAAACAATGGCACGGATTCCTTTCCTCCCGTCCCCATTAATCCTGTTCCACAGTACCTGCAGGTTCCACTCGTCTGCCAAATCCCCCGTCACTCCCTCGCTCCTTCACTCCCTCACTCCTTCCCCCTTTCTGTAAAAAAATGGTTCTCGCAGTAATATAACAATCTCCGGTTACACACCTGCCAAGCCGTAAGCTGAAAGAATAACACCCGAGTGTTTGGAGGTATTTGCGAGCGGATTAGGACAAATTTCAGGTACAAATCCGCCAACGGCCTGAAGATCCGCCTGCCTCCAGGCTGAGTTCTGCTTCCAAGCTCAGAGTCCGTGACAGATTTACGGTCCGAACGTCATCCAGCGGAGTACCGCAAGTTTCACTGCATCACTCCGTGTCCTGACGGCAGACTCTAGCACAGCCATGTTTGTTTGTTTATTTATTTATTTGCAGTGAATCTGTGATAATGTTGTTTAAATAAGAACTTGAGCTTTTTTAAAATTTTTTTATTATTATTTTTTTAAAGTCCGAACCTCATTCCACTGGAACGTTTTCCTGAACTGAGGAACAAACCAGAATCTTGTGGAGTTGATGAGTTGTGAATTTGATCTGTAACTTTAACCTTTGGAGTAATGGAGTGAAAAGTTGTTCCGGGTGCTTTACACTTCCCTGAAGGCTGTCTCGTGTCCTTACGGCGTCAGAGCCGAACGTATCCGCTGCAGAACCACAAACTCTCCCTGATTACTATTGTTTTATTTATTACAAAAAAACACAGCATACTTTTGGTCTGTTTCTGCTTAATAAGCATAGTTTATAGTTTGATGTAGTTTGCTGTTCTTACTTACATTATAGCAGCAATAAACGCCCATTCCCTTGCCAACCTGTTTTTTTTTCTTTCTTGAAATTCTGATACCAGGTGATGTGATGTGATACCATGTACACTATTATGCTAATCAACAGGTGAGATGAAATAACAGCATGGTTCATGACCTGGATGCGTTTCCTGAGCAGTTCTGTCAAAGTAAAGCAGACTGCAAACTGAGCTCTGGGTGAAGATCAAGAGGAGGAAATGCAGCATCTTATTCTGATGAAACATGGGGGAAGCCGTGGCCTGATGGTTAGAGAAGCAGCTTTGGCACCAAAAGTTTGCTGGTTTGATTCCCTGGACCAGCAAGAATGGCTGAAGTGCCCTTGAGCAAGGTGCTGAACCCCCGCCTGCTGCTCTGGGTGTGCTGTATGTCGCTCTGGATAAGAGCGTCTGCTAAATGCCTGTGATGTAATCTTAAATGTTAAACATGGCATGAGGTATTCATCACTCGTACCGAATGCCAGCTACATAAAGAATCAGTCTGTTGTCCTGAAAATAAAAATATCCCTGACTTCGAGCTGGACAGAAACACTTCTCTAACATGAAACAAATCCAGCTCGTATCTCTCCAAGGTAGCTAATGAAGCTAGTAGCTAGCTAACGCATGTCATTTAAAATCAACTTACGCAACTAGTGATATACAGTAAACAATGTTACACACACAGAGTCACTTTTTTAAAACGTTCCCTAATTTAGTATGTGACTTGTTTTGGGATTGGTGCTGCTATCAGTAAGAACAAGTACCAAAAAAAAAAAAAAAATCGTACGAAAAACAAATGGTACTGATGCATAAATGAAGATTTGGTTAAAAAAAACCCACTGAAGTTGTCCTTTAATGCTTTAGAGATGTCAGGAACGACTGATGGTTTTCTGATCATAATCCACAACGCGGCAAAGCACAAAGCAGATTATTTCTGTATAACATGAAAAAACAAAAAAACACCACTCGTCGTTTTACTGAGAAAACTGGAAAGTGTGAGGAGCTCGTCTGTCCCAAAGACTTTCCTGTGCTCGGACACTGGAGACTCCGTCCATGAACGTGAAATAGACAAC
Source organism: Neoarius graeffei (assembly GCF_027579695.1). Classification (NCBI taxonomy): domain Eukaryota; kingdom Metazoa; phylum Chordata; class Actinopteri; order Siluriformes; family Ariidae; genus Neoarius; species Neoarius graeffei. The sequence continues at coordinate 4,070,234 of NC_083575.1, read as the reverse complement.
ACCGCATCAGTGATTACACGTCTGATTATTCGTTGTTGAGAAACGGCGGTGTATTAGACCGAGTACATCAACGTGGAGCGACGGTCCGATTCGTGCGCTTCGACAGAAAATATCACGAACTTCTGACCAAACTACTCGAGCACGTTTTACATGTTTACCGTGACTCTGACGTAACGGCTCACATCTCAGCGCCGCTGTTGATTTAACAAAAAGACAAGAAAATGATGGACGAGCTCCGAGAAGAGCGAACTGTAAAAGACGAGACGGAAAAAAAGACGTTCTGTGACTGTTTGAATTCATAAAGGCATAAAGCCTTTTATTCGGGATGAAGTCTTTTATCCGAAGCTGTTTCTGAGATCTGAGATCCATCAGAGTCGGAAAAGGGGGGGAGAAGGAGGAGGATGAGTGGGGGTGGGGGGGCGATCACTCAAAACAGAAGTCCCCGAGTCAGCCGGAGGATGAAAACCAGACCGAACCGAGCCCAAACTGCGACGGATCTGTCCCACTTCCTGTTTAATGTACGCCGGACAGTTTAATATACGACACTGCGCGCTTCTGATGTCGTAAATTCTTCAGAGTCCAACAAAAAAAAACCTCATACCACATCACTAAACGTCTTTGTTCCCTCGTGGGGATGAGAGCTGCGCTTTTTCTTTCTTTTTTTTTAAAGATTTTTTTTCCTCTCTTTTTTCCCTCCTGAGTGTTTACATTTCAATACAAAAGAAGTCAGATGTTAGAATTAAAAAGCATCCCAATAAAACACACACACACACACACACACACACACACACAGAGGTCACGAGGCGGTCACACAGATGTGTTTTTTTGTTTTTGTGTTTTTGAAGGTGATTTTGAGGAAAACACAACCCCAGAAGGTCGGCCACGCCCACACTCAAGGAGTTTGAATGAGGGAAAGGAAGTGAAACGCAGAAAGAAGGAAAGAATTGGAAAAATGAGACCAGCGTTCCGATGGACATTAATATGAGAAATGTCTCTAATTATAGAAAAACAAGTCGTGACCCTGCGTTTAATTTATGACCCAACACACCCTGTGTGTGTGTGTGTGTGTGTGTGTGTGTGTGTGTGTGTGTGTGTGTGTGTTAGCTGAAGTGCTCTTGATGCCCTCAGTGATTCATGAGATGATGCTCTATGGAGAAAGTGTTGCATCATTACATTTTACTGTGTGTGTGTGTGTGTGTGTGTGTGTGTGTGTGTGTGTGTGTGTGTGTGTGTGTGTTTAATGTTTGTGTGCATAAGTAACTGCATGTGTGAAGAAAGACCACTTAATGTATCAACTAATGTGTGTGTGTGTTTGCATAAGTAATTGTGTGTGTATGTATTAATGTGTGTGTGTACAAGTGTGTCTTAATGTGTGTGTGTGTGTGTGTGTGTGTGTGTTGTGCTTTTTAGTGTGTGTGTGTGTTTGAGTGTTTTCAGTGATTCACGAGATGATGGAGGATGGAGAAAGCCTTACATCATTGCATTTTACTGCGTGTGTGTGTGTGTGTGTGTGTGCGTGCGTGTGTGTATCTTTTCTCCCTTCTTTTGCAACTTGTCCTTTGTTCCATTAGTGTAACATGTCTTTGGCAATCGGAGCTCGCGGGGAAGCTAACGAGCGACAGGATAAACAAAAGACGGAAAAAAAAGTTTTGTGGCAAGAACGGAAAAAAGAAATGAAAGAAGAAGAAGAAAAACGAGAGGAAAAAGGAGAGGATCCCCTTGAAGTGAAATGGCCGTCAGCGCTTGTGCCATCTGCTCTGCCCACACAGAGCCTCTGACGCTCAACGAGAAACAGACCGTGCTCTGGGAACCACACACACACACACACACACACACACACTCCTCTCCAGATTAGCGCTAATGCTCGCAGCTGCAGAACCCCTGAGTGCTAGAACTGGTTCTCCAGGTCGACTCAGCAGTAGTGTGAATTCGCCGTAATGTTAGCTCACTGATCCTTCACTAGAGCTCGTGTTTATCGTGTTTCGCATCGCTGTGTCCTTTATAAACCTTTTTCCAAATTGCTAACTGCTAATTAGCTTAGCTAGCAGGTCTATACAGGGTGTGTGTATTACCCAGAATGCACCACATCAGGTTTAACATGAGGAAATTCTTGTGACAAGTTGTTTATCATGTTTCGTGGCCTTTGGAAAGCTCTTTGGGAATCTCATGAGCTTGTTGCTGGTTAGCCTCGCTATCAGATCCTCGCAAGGCTAATTAGGGAATAAACATCGCACAGACTTTCTGCTATTCAGGAGCTCGTGGTTGTTTTGAAAGTGTCCTTTGTTTTAAAGCGTTCTCTGGGTTGTAGTTTATGTAATTAGCTCACGAGTGGTTATTTATTATAAATTGTAGCTAGCTTATTCATTTGCAGCTTGATGACTGTTAGTATAATTGAAGGCTAAAAAACGCCTAGCCTAGCATAAACCAAGGCTGAAACACTAGCTGCACATAATTCAAGGGATTTCAGTCCTTAGTTTATTTATGAAGTTGTTTTCTCGCTAGATATAAGTTATTATAAATGCTCACTAGCTAATTTTGCTCTGCTAACCAACAGTGAGCTAGCATATTTCACTTCCCTCACCTTGCCAACCCTTTGTGGTAATGCTCGGTCATGCTAGCGAATGCACTTACTAGCACATCAGTGCTAGGTAAAGCAAGCTAGGAGTAGGAAAATTCTAGCAAAAATAAAAAATCCTTTTTAAGCCAGAAATGAAGAACTTCTCTCTCGTTCTGTGTATTTTAAGATGTTTTACAGCGTTATCATGGTTATAACCGTGTCGTAAATGTGTCGTTACAATAATAAAGAATTATTTATTAACGATTATCAGGTGTTTCTTCTTAACGACCTCGCAGCATAAACAATCTGTTCATGTTGAAGAGTGTGTTTATTTTACTGTCGTTTCAGGTTATAGAGATGTCTAACAATCTACCTGTGTCAGTGTGTGTGTGTGTGTGTGTGTGTGTGTGTGTGTGTGTGTGTGTGATGAATAGTTAGTCCTGGGGCAGAAGGTGATTAATATAACATACACAAAGTCAGTCAGTGAAGTGAAACCGAATCGACACACAGCACCTGCACAAAGACAAAATATCAACAAGACATGCTAATCACACACACACACACACACACACACACACACACACAGAGCTAATTCATGTGAACCAAATGGAAACTTGTTTCTGTTTCAGATTTTGATATGAGTTGCTTTTTTGTTTAAAAAAAAAAAAACTAAAAAAACCCCCTTGTGAGGACATTGATCCGCTAGCTTTCATTAAGTCGCTCATAAATAAACTCGCTCGCTTCTAACATTATTATCAGAACACAAGTTTAAGAAAATAGCTCATCATGATTTGCGGTTTAATCTCGGCTTCTTTACCGAGTCACTGTAAAAATAAACGAACTTGCACTGCTCCTATAGAACAGATATCGAGCTGGATTTCGGCTGAAGCTAACCGGCTCGTGTTGTTCGTGAAGTCGTGGAAAGATAAAGAGGTAGCGACTGTCCCTGTCCCTGTGTAGGACGTATGATGATTCGAGTTTACGCTAAAATTTTGTGTCTGTTCAGGGAGTTTGTGTTTTGGAACAGCGCACATCAGATTAACTCGCTAAAGTATCCAGCTAGCTAGGAAGCTAATAAGAGTGTGTGTGTGTGTGTGTGTGTGTGTGTGTGTGTGTGTGTGTGTGTGTGTGTGTGTGTGAGAGAGAGAGAGAGGTGTGTAATCCTATCCTTGTGGGGACATGTGGTCCTCATTATGATTTAAAAACCTGAAAAAGTGTTGAATGAGGATTTGATCTCGTATGGTTCGGAGCGGGCATGAGATTTTTAGCGCTGCCAAAAAAAAAGACAGGTTTCGATCTCGTACGTGAGTTTTGCGTCCATTTTTAAATAACGCACGTATGAGAAATAAGTTTGGACATCGGAGAATGTTGAATCAATTTTTGATAACCGGCGAAACGTGTTCTGAATTTTGACAAAATTCTAACCAGCCGGCTTTTGGCTTTCGTTTGCGAAATCAAAGTTTCCAGCTGTTTACTCTTCATTCGACGCTGTTTGATGAGCAGCTACCGCAGAAATGTTTGAAATCAGGAACCATCTCTCTTCTTCAGACCACACACACACACACACACACACACACACACACACACACACACACAGTGTCTTTCATTCTCTCTACTTTCTCACCGTGTGATCTCAGAGCTACAGTCCAGTTTCATTAGCTGTGTGTGTGTGTGTGTGTGTGTGTGTGTGTGTGTGTGTGTGTGTGTGTGTGTGTTTGCCCTCATGAGTGATCTGCACATGGACAGCACAGAATGAACTTCAAAAGGCCGAGGAGTGAATGAACGAGGGATAGATGAAAAATGGAGCGAGAGATGGAAGAAGGACAGAGGAGGAGGAGGAGGAACGACAGATTCGGTTGAAGAGAGAGGAAGAGAAAAGACAGTGGAGATGGAGAGAAAAAGGATGAAAGTGGAACAGGAAGAAGGAGAGGAGAAGTGAAAGAACTGAGATGAAGGGTCGGAGGAGAAATGGACAGAGGAAATGGGAGATGAGAAGAAAGAAGGAAAGACTGGAAGAGGAAGAGAAGACAGGAGTGGAATATGAAGGGATAAAAGATAAAGGGAAAAGAAAGGAGAAAAGAATGACAGAAAGAGGGCGGATTTGAGGAGGGAAAAAGTAGAGAGAGGAAGAGAGAAACAAGAAGAGCAAACAAAGAAGAGAAAAAAATGGGAAAAAGAAGGAATGAAGAGTGATCAAAAGGAGACAAAAAGAGAAAAAGACGAGAGGAAAAGAAGTGATGAAAGCAAAAAGAGAAAGTTGAAACTGAAAGAGAAGGAAAATCAGGATGAAGGGAGAGAGGAAAGGTGGTGAAGAAAGGGAGAATGGGATCAGAGGAAGAAGGGATGAAAAGTTAAAGAACCAAAGAGAAAAAAAAGAACAGAAAGGTGAGAGGAGATTCAGAATAAAGAAAGGATGAAAGATCGAGGGGGAAAAGAGAAGAAAATGAGAAAAGGGGGAAAGAACAGAACAGAGAGAGGAAGGATGAAGGGAAGATTGAAAAAGAGAGGACGGGAAAAGCCGAGGATGAGTCAGAGAGGAAGCGACAGAGAGGAGAAAGGAGAAGATGGGAAGGATAGATGGACAGAGGAAAAGGAGAGAAAATTAGGAAGGCATGAGAGGGAAGGAGGGAAGGAAGAGAGAAGTTAAAAGGAGATGGAAGGAAGGTGGAAAAGAAAGGAAACACAGAAGAGGAAAAAGGAAAAGAATGAAAGATGAGATAGATGGAGAGATGAGAATAATAAAAAAATGGAAATGGAAGAGAGAGAGAGAGAGAGAGAGAGAGAGAGAGAGAGAGAGAGAAGGTGGAACCCTGTGCTGTAACCCCACGACTCATCATTAAACATTCCTCTATTTAAATAACCAGTGGGGTGTGTGTGTGTGTGTGTGTGTGTGTGTGTGTGTGTGTGTGTGTGTGTGTGTGTGTGTGTGTTTCAGGTCTTTGATACTGAATCCTCTTGTCTGTTAACTTTGGCAGTTTCAGGAGGATTCTAGAGATTCTTGCCTGCATGACACACACACACACACACACACACACACACACACACACACACACACACACACACACACTTGTGTTAATATACATACACTCATGGACATTGCTTTCTGTGTGTGTGTGTGTGTTCAGGGTGACACAGTCTGGAGTCACTGTGGTGTGTTTATTCTCCGAGAGGGACAGATGGAGAGAGAGAGAGAGAGAGAGAGAGAGAGAGAGAGAGAGAGAGAGAGAGTTCGGGGACAGTGTGGTCCCCAAGGGAGCATGCACACACACACATAGGGTCAAAAGCTCATGACCTCACACCTCCTGAACCTGAAACCTTTGTGTGATTCAGTAAATTGAATCAGAATCAGAAAACTTTATGGAGCCTGAAGGAAATTGTTCCTATTTTTAGCTTTGTATCAGAAATAATCTCCGCCCACACTGACACGCCTGAAAACGCACATCACATGACCACTCGTGTACGCTGAGCATGCGCGTGCTGGTGTAATGCGCACCGCTTCATTTTCTTCGGGAAAAGGGTCACATGACCAATCAGGGAGGGATCTGATAAGACACTGTGACTGATGAGACCCGTCAGGACGTGAACCTGTGTGTGCATGTGTGTGTGTGTGTGTGTGTGTGTGTGTGTGCGCGTCATCGCTTCCAAATGTCTTCGTTTTCACCCGTCTACACCATAATACTAAACCGGAGTCTTCAAACTGAAACAGCGTTTCAGAAACTCTCTGATTTGGGGGCTCAGGAATCCCGGAACCGTGTGAACGCCAGGCATAAACAGAGCACAAGTGATGATGCGTTTTCAAACTAAACTGTAATAATGTGGGCGTCGCCACGGAGTCTGATGGCCATGGGGTGGAAGGAGTTTCTGTGAGGTTCAGTGGAACACTTCATGCTCTTCTTCTTCTTCTTTCGTATATCATCAGATGGCCAACTCAGTGTCGTGCAGCCACGCCCTTGTCTCTGGTCCTAAGTCGAAGAGGTCAGTTTCTGAGGGTGGGCTGTATAGGGGGCAGCCGATGATCATGTGCTCAGCAACCTGTTCAGGTTCGCCACACTCACATGCCGCACTGTCCGATAAGCCCCACTTCTTCAGAGATGACTTGAAGTGGCCGACCCCAGTGCGTAGACGGTTCAGCGAGGTCCACAAGTGGCGTGCCAGATTTTCTCCTTTTACACTGCCTCCTGGGTCCCTGATGTATCGTTGGATGCGGGAGGGCCCAGCCGTCTCCCACGTCTGTTTCCAGGATGCTGCCAGACAGGCATCTCTGGACAAGTCCTCAGGGATAGACTGTAACATCTCTTGTGCTGCCTTGTTGTAGGGATGGCGAGACTTGAGCCTGCCTGGTGTAGCCGGTGTTATTGTGGCTTTGTGCAGGATGTGCCAGTCGTACTTCCAGGCTTTTCTTGCCAGGGTGAGGGTAGCTGCATCCAGTCAGAGACTGGCTGGGGTGATTCCAGCAAGGACTGACAGGTAGGACACAGGGGTGGGTTTCAAACAACCAGTTACTATCCGGAGGGCGCTGTTGATGGCAGTATCTACCTTATTCATGTGTGGACTTCTGCTCCAGGCGCACTGACAGGTCTTGGTTTTTGACAGTGGGGGTATCCGCCCACCCTAAGGAGGACGTTCTCTGCCTTGGTCTTGACCTTGGCTTGTACCTTGGTCTGCCAGCTCGATGATTCTTCGGCGACATTAGTTTCACGAGTTGGTCTTACACCGTTTCTCACTACTCACAGGGGAGGCCGCGTGGAGGCTGTCATCTTCTCTCCCACTTCCTGCTCATTCACCTACAACTGAAAGTGCTCCCCTGATCTCCAGGATCTCCAGGACCAGTCTCTCAAAGACTTCCATGCTCCTGGTCTGTAATCAGATGCGGCACTAGGGGGCATCTTCTTTGGCACAGGAACCAGACAAGATGTCTTCCAGAACCTGGGCACCTTTCTGATACTGAGGCTGAAGTTGAAGATCCTGAGTAGGACTCCATTGAGCTGGGAGGTGCATATCTTCAGCAGCCACCTTACTACATTGTTCTCTTCTGATTTGGTTCTCAGTGATAGTGATGATGGACAGATGGCCTGCAGGTATCAGAGTCATGGACAGGAGAGGGGGAGGGGGGCATCAGCAGGTAAAATGGAGGGAGGAATTGATTTAACGCTTCCAGTCACCCAAGAAGAGAGATGAGAATCGTTGTATATTATGTGATTCAGTAAAGAGAATCGAGAGAATCATTATCTATGATTCAGTGAACATGATTCAGTAGATTATGTGATTCATTTGGTTATTGATTCAGTAGTAGAGAATAGAGAGAATCATTGAATGTGATTCAGTCAGTGGTGTGATGCAGTAAAGAGAATCGAGAGAATCTTTAGATATGATTTAGTCGATGTGATTCGGTAAAGATAATCTAGAGAATCTTTAGGTATGATTCAGTAGATGGCGTGATTCAGTAAAGATAATCGAGAGAATCTTTAGATATGCTTCAGTTGATGGTGTGATTCAGTAAAGATAATTTAGAGAATCTTTAGTTATGATTCAGTAGATGTGTGATTCAGTAAAGATAATCTAGAGAATCTTTAGATATGATTCAGTAGATGTGTGATTCAGTAAAGATAATCTAGAGAATCTTTAGATATGATTCAGTGGATGGTGTGATTCAGTAAAGATAATCTAGAGAATCTTTAGATATGATTCAGTAGATGGTGTGATTCAGTAAAGGTAATCTAGAGAATCTTTAGATATGATTCAGTGGATGGTGTGATTCAGTAAAGAGAATCGAGAGAATCATGAAGTTTGAGATTAAATGATTCAGTAAAAGAATTGAGACAATTGTCATAGTATATCACTCAGTAGGTTAAATGACTCATTATTTTATGTGATTCAGTAAAGAGAATAGAGAGAATCATTATATCATTATATACGATTCAGTAGATTCAGTAAAAGAATAAAGACAATTGTTTATATATATATATATATATATATATATATATATATATATATATATATATATATATATATATGTTTGAGTAGAAATATGGTTATATATAATTATGAGTATATATGATTCATCAGGGGCGGCACGGTGGTGTAGTGGTTAGCGCTGTCGCCTCACAGCAAGAAGGTCCGGGTTCGAGCCCCGTGGCCGGCGAGGGCCTTTCTGTGCGGAGTTTGCATGTTCTCCCCGTGTCCGCGTGGGTTTCCTCCGGGTGCTCCAGTTTCCCCCACAGTCCAAAGACATGCAGGTTAGGTTAACTGGTGACTCTAAATTGAGCGTAGGTGTGAATGTGAGTGTGAATGGTTGTCTGTGTCTATGTGTCAGCCCTGTGATGACCTGGCGACTTGTCCAGGGTGTACCCCGCCTTTCGCCCGTAGTCAGCTGGGATAGGATCCAGCTTGCCTGCAACCCTGTAGAAGGATAAAGCGGCTACAGATAATGAGATGAGATGAGATGAGATGATTCATCAGCAATAATTTTCCTCAATATTTTAAACAAAATTATGTTCACTTTCTGTCACATGGCCCTTTTTCCCCCACCACAGTCACCATGTTGATTCACATGTGCCATGATGCAGAAGGAATGTACGGATTAAACTGAGAAAATAAACCGGGTTTAAGTAGCAGTAATTATTCTGTAATAACAGCTGATGAATCATGATTCACTTTCCCCTGATGATGTCATGCAGGTTGTTGTTTTGTTGAATCGGACCATCAGTGTGTGAGTTTTCTGAGACTGCGTGTAAACGCTGCTCCATGTCTTTTTTGAGCGTTTAACAGACCCCGCGTTATGAAAGCAGGCAGACACAGTGGCTGTAAATTGCATTTTAAGGGTTAACTCATGTTTGAGAAATGTAGCGAATCCTGCAGTAAAGATAAAGCAGCGTCGTAAATCAGAGATAAAGACGACGGGTTCGCACCTCCACTCAGCTCCACGCTGGGCCTCGGAGAGGTTTCTCTCTTCTTCTTCTCACTCCCCTCTCACCTCTCCTTATCTGGTCAACAGACTACTGCTCAGATTTCACACACACACACACACACACACACACACACACACACACACACACACACACCATCTGGAAGTTTTCCTTAAACCCGATACCCAAGCGTTCTCCTTCTCACTACAGCGACTAGCCGAGCTCGGAGACAAAACAATATCATAAAGGTTCAAATCAGAGGTCAAAGGTCAGCACTCTGATTAGAGGTGGAATGGTATGGTGCAGTCACCGCATGCAAACCGGCTAATCAAATATCACACTTTTTCCCACTGACACGTTATCAACTTGCAGCATCGGCTGATAACGGTGTTTATTTTCAATTCTAGGATCTGAAAGGTTGTTTGTTTGGTTTTTTAAAGAAACCTTATGCTAATTAATGCTAGCTGAGTTATTTTCAGCTGTCAGCAGTGACATAATTAGCAGAGAATAATAAGAGGCTAGTGTGCATATGAAACAGCTCCTAATTAAAAAAAAAATCTTATTGAAGGTTTTTATTTGGCGTGGGGGAACATGACTTTGAGATTAGCATATTAGGTATAATTTTTAAATATTTTCAGCAATTTGTGTTCATGAATAAATGTTTCAATTAAAAGTGAAATTAACAAAAAGGAATATGTTCACATACATTTTTTTCCAAAATAACCTGTACAGCGAAAAAAATATATATCAAGCCTGCTCATAATCTTTGTTTTTTTTTCTGGCTTTCTTTGAAGAGCCCTTCTGACATCATGAAAATCGAACTTTATATTTTTATGATATATTGAGAGAAAAAAAAAATTCAAGGTTCTTTGGATAGGATGCTGGTGGCAGAGTGTGAATAAACATTATAACTAAAAAAGCAAATGACTTCATAAACAGCTAAAATGAAGACCACGATGTTGCTACGTCACGTAGCTGAACTCTCAGACAAATCACTCGAGTTCCTCCTGTATGCACATCACCCCCCCACCACACACACACACACAGACACACACACCAAATGTATTCACCACAAACATCACTGTTCCAAACAAATCGGCTTGTCAAAAAAAAATTAAGGTTTGTTACACACACACCGTTTCTTCACAGGTAGCTCACGAATAATTACAGTGTAATTTGCATATTAGAGGAAATGACACATGTTGGTGTTTGGTGGTTAATGTCAAATTGAGTGTTTTTTCTTTTAGTGACAGAATTTATAACAGATGCAGTCGGTGAGTTTTTTTCTCCAATTTGACTGAGGTTTTCAGTTTCATCAACTGAAAGACAAAACAATAATCATTAAGGTTAAAGGTCAAAGAGGTGATGATACGATATGAGTGAGGGATAAACCACTGCGTGTGCTGCGACAACAGGAAAATAACTAACAGCAGGGCGGTGTGATGAAGCAGAGTGACCGGGACCGCCCTGAGGTTGATTGTTTTCTGAGAGCAGTGTGTCTACTCAGGTCCGAGAGTTGTTGTTTTTGATTTTCTTCTTTTTTTCTTAAATGATATTGAAAAGTGTTTTTATGGCCGTTTATAAAGTTGAAAGGACGGAGATGAGCTTGAGTCACTTCCCTTATCTGTAGAAATGCACCCGAGATCGTAGGCTTAGATATCACACACACACACACACACACACACACACACACACACACACACACACACACACACACTCATCATGTTATCTAAATGGTCCTAATCCAAGGAAAGACCTCATGAACTTTTCTGCCATCAAAGCATCCAATCTCCACCATCAGCAGATCCCCAACTTACTGTTTTTACTCTCCCACTGAGACACACACACACACACACACACACACACACACACACACACACACAGTGTTATAGTAACTACGCAAACACACACACACACACACACACACACAAACACACACACACACACACAGAGTTATAGTTACTACGCTAACACACACACACACAAACACACAGTGTGTTATAGTAACTACACAATAGTAACTACGCTAACACACACACACAGTGTTATAGTAACTATGCTAACACACATTCACATACAGTGTTATAAGAACTACATGAACACACACACACACACACACACACACACACACACAGTGTTAAAGTAACTACACTAACTCACACACAGAGTTATAGTAACTATTCTAACACACACACAGTGTTATAGTAACTTTGCTAACACACACACACAGTGTTATAGTAATTACGCTAACAAACACACACAGTGTTATAGTAACTACGCTAACACACACACACACACACACACACACACACACACACACAAAGTCTTACAGTAACTACGCTAACACACACACACACACACACACACACACACACACACACACACACACAGTGTTATAGTAACTATGCTAACACACACACAGTGATATAGTAACTACACTAACACACACACACACACACACACACACACACACAGTGTTATAGTAACTACGATAACACACACAGACACACACACAGTTTAGAGTAACTACGTTAACACACACACACACAAACACACACACACAAACACACAGTGTTGTAGTAACTACGATAACACACACAGACACACACACAGTGTTACAGTAACTACGATAACACACACACACAATACACACACACAGTGTAATAGTAACTATGCTAAAACACACACATGCGCACACACACACACAAACACATACAGTGTTAGAGTAACTACGCTAACACAGACACACACATACAAACACACACACACACACACACACACACACACACACAGTGTTATAGTAACTACGATAACACACACACACACACACACACACACACACACACACACACAGTGTTATAGTAACTATGCTAACACAAACACACACAGTATTATAGTAACTACGTGAACACATACACACACAGTGTTATAGTAACTACGCTAACACACACAGTGTTATAGTAACTACGCAAACACACACACACACACACACACACACACACACAGACAGTGTTAAAGTAAATACACTAAAACACACACACAGTGTTATAGTACCTACGCTAACACACACATTCACACACACGCACACACACACACACACACACACACACACACACACACACACACACACAGTGTTATAGTAACTACGCTAACATACACACACAAACACAGTGTTATAGTAACTATGCTAACACGCACACACACACACACACACACACACACACAGTGTTATAGGAACTACAGTAACACACACACAAACACACACAGTGTTATAGTATCTACACTAACACACACACACACACACACACACACACACACTGTTATACTAACAACACTAACACACACAGTGTGATAGTAACTACACGAACACACACACAGTGTTATAGCAAATACACTAACACACACACACACACACACACACACACACACACACAGTGTTATAGTAACTATGCTAACACACACACACACACACAGTGTTATAGTAACTATGCTAACACACACAAGCACACTTTTATAGTAAACACGCTAACACACACACACACACACACACACACAGTGTTATAGTAACTATGCTAACACACACACACAGTGTTATAGTAACTATGCTAACACACACACACAGTGATATAGTAAATACACTAACACACACAAAAACACACACACACTGTTATAGTAACGATACTAACATGCACAGTGTTATAGTAACTACGCAAACACACACACAGAGTTATAGTAACTACGATAACACACACAGACACACACAGTTTATAGTAACTACGTTCACACACACACACACACACACACACACACACACACACACACAGTGTTATAGTAACTACGATAAGACACACAGACATACACAGTGTTACAGTAAATACGATAACACACACACAACACACACACACACACACACACACACACACACACACAGTGTTATAGTAACTACACTAACACACACACACACACACACACACACAGTATTATAGTAACTACGCGAACACACACACACACACACACACAGACACACACACAGTGTTATAGTAACTACAATAACACACATGCACAGTGTTATACTACAACGCTAATACACACACAGTGTTATACTAACAACGCTAACACACACACAGTGTTATAGTAACTACACAAACACACACACAGTGTTATAGAAACTACACTAACATACATACACACACACACACTCACACACACACAGTGTTATAGTAACTACGCTATCACACACAAGCACACTTTTAGTGTAACCACGCTAACACACACACACACACACACACACACTCACACACACACATACACACACAGTGTTATAGTAACTACACTAACCCACACACACAGTGTGAAAGTAACTACACTAACACACACACAGTGTTATAGTAACTACACTAACACACACACACACACACACACACACACACACAGTGTTATAGTAACTACGCTAACACACACACACACACACACACACACACACAGTGTTATAGTAGCCACGCTAAAACACACACACACAGTGTTATAGTAAGTTAGTAAGTATGCTAACACACACACAGTGTTATAGTAGCCACGCTAAAACACACACACACACACACAATATTATAGTAACTACGCTAACACACACACACACACACACACACACACACACACACACACACACACACAGTGTTATCGTAGCCACGCTAAAACACACACACACAGTGTTATAGTAACTACGCTATCACACACACACACAGTGTTATAGTAACTATGCAAACACACACACAATATTATAGTAACTACGCTAACACACACACACACACACACACACACACAGACACAGTTTTATAGTAACTATGCCATCACACACACAGTGTGAAAGTAACTACACTATCACACACACACACACAGTGTTATAGTAACTACACTAACACACACACACACAGTGTGATAGTAACTACAATAACACACACAAGCACACTTTTATAGTATCCACGCCAACACGCCAACACACACACACACACACACACACACACACACACACACACACACACACACACTAGTGTTGCCACCTGTCCTGGTTTTTCCTGGTTGTCCCGGATTTTCATGGTCTGTCCCGGAAAAATAAAATAAAAATCCGGGACACTGAATGTCCCGGTTTTTTGTACATGATGGGCAAAATGTGTATTTCAACTTGCAAGCTAGCTGAGAACCAGTTTGCTTTTCCGTAGCTCGCCGCGCTAAGCGGAGAACGTCATTACGTCACTGTTTACGTCACTTACGTCGCTGTATATGTCAGTTACGGCGCTACGTTTGCATAAACCTTGGGCCGAATATCAAAGCAAAAACAACACGGAAGAAGCAGCAGCAGCAGCAGAAACAACAACAAGAATAATAATGGATGACTTCGCATTTGTACAGCTGCTGCTTCTCGTCGCTTAAAAATGGCGGTCTTGCTATTGTTGTTGGTCTTAACAACTCCGCCCCCCCGCTGACGTAAGCGGTTCTTTCCTCTGGCCCAGCAGAGAGTTGGTGCTAGCCTGGAACCGGTTTTTCTGGCCCCAGAGCCAGTTCTTTGTCAGTGGAAACAGAAAACCCGGTTTCAAACTAAGCACTGGCCCCGAACCAGCCCTGGAACTGCTTTGGTGGAAAAGGGGCAATGGAGGATGCTTGGACTGATAAAAGAAACAGACTCTCTGTTGCAATGGTGAAGGCTGAGCTTCAAGTCAGGCTAAACTTTCAGTTGTCCCGTACTGAGTTCAAGACATTCATTGAAAATCAGCCAGGACTCATAGCAGCAGCAAAGAAAAACACCAAATATAAATGGAAGATTAGGTAAGGTTTTGGTGAATTAAATTAAATAGTGTAGTACACACTCCTGTATGTACTGTATGTGTCCAGTTATATCAGTTATATCAACCAAAAATTGTTGGAAATAAACCAAAATAATGAAGACCTGCAATATTATGTAAAGCAATTAACTAAACAAATAACTAGCAAAAGTGTCATTTTTAGTAATTAGAGCAATACAATTTCAGCGTAGAAGGGCGATTTTTGTCTTGGGTTAGATGTATGAAGGTCGCGGTTGCTTACAAGCAAAAAGGTCGATTGGATGGTCGAAATGTCCAGGATTTTTGTCAGACACAGGTGGCAACCCTAACACACACACACAAACAAACACACACACAGACAGTATTATAGTAACTACGCGAACACACACAAACACACACACACACACACACACACACACACACACACACACACACACAAACACACACACACAGAGTGTGATAGTAACTATACTAAGAGACACACAGTGTGATAGTAACTAAGCTAACACACACACACAGACACACACACACACATGGTGTTATAGGAACTACACACACACACACACACACACACACACACACACACACACACACACACACACAGACAGTGTTAAATTAACTACACCAAAACACACACACACAGTGTTATAGTAACTATGCTAACACACACACACACACACAGTGATATAGTAACTACGCTAACATACACAAACAGTGTTATAGTAACTACGCTAACACACACACATACAAACACAGTGTTATAGTAACTCTGCTAACACACGCACGCACACACACACACACACACACACACACACACACACACACACACACACACACACACACACACAGTGTTATAGGAACTACACTAACACACAAGCAAACACACACACACACACACACACACACAGTGTTATAGTATCTACACTAACACACACACAGACACACACACACACACAAAAACAGTGTGATAGTAACTATGCTAACACACACACACACACACACACACAGTGTTATAGGCACTAGACTAACACACACACACAGACACACACACACACACACACACGGTGTAATAGTAACAATGATAACAGACACACAGAGTTATAATAATTACATTAACACACACACACACACAGTCTTATAGTAACTACGCTAAGACACACACACAGTAATATAGTAACTATGCTAACACACACACACACACACACACACACACACACACACACACAAACACAGTGTTATAGTAACCATGCTAACACACACACACACACACAGTGTTATAGGCACTAGACTAACACACACACACACAGACACACACACACACACACACAAACAGTGTGATAGTAACTACGCTAACACACATAGTGTTACAGTAACTAGGCTAACCCACACACACACAGTGTTATAGTAACTATGCTAACACACACACAGACACACACAAACACAGTTTATAGTAACTACGTTAACACACACACACACAAAGTGTTATAGTAACTATGATAACACACACACACACAGTTACAGTAACTACAATAACACACACACACACACACACACACACACACACACACACACACACAAACACATACAGTGCAATAATAACTATGCTAAAACACATACACACACTGTTAGAGTAACTATGCTAACACACACACACACAAACACATACAGTGTAATAATAACTATGCTAAAACACATACACACACTGTTAGAGTAACTATGCTAACACACACACACAGACACACACACACACACAAGGTGTTATAGGAAATACACGAACACACACACACACACACACACACACACACACACACACACACACAGACAGTGTTAAAATAACTACACTAAAACACACACACACACAGTGTTATAGTAACTATGCTAACACACACACACACACACACACACACAGTGATATAGTAACTATGCTAACATACACACACACAAACAGTGTTATAGTAACTACGCTAACACACACACACAAACACAGTGTTATAGTAACTCTGCTAACGCACACACACACACACACACACACACACACACACACACAGTGTTATAGGAACTACACGAACACACACGCAAACACACACACACAGTGTTATAGTATCTACACTAACACACACACACACACACACAAAAACAGTGTGATAGTAACTATGCTAACACACACACACACACACACACACACACACACACACACACACACAGTGTTATAGGCACTAGACTAACACACACACACACACACACACACACACACACACACACACACACACACACACAGAAACAGTGTGATAGTAACTACGCTAACACACATAGTGTTAGAGTAACTAGGCTAACCCACACACACACACAGTGTTATAGTAACTATGCTAACACAGACACACACAAACACAGTTTAGAATAACTACGTTAACACACACAAAAAAACACAGACAAACACACACACACACACAAAAACTGTGTGATAGTAACTATGCTAACAAACACACACACACACACACACACACACACACACACACACACACACACACAGTGTTATAGTAACCATGCTAACACACACACACAGTCTTATAGTAACTACGCTAACACACACACACAGTGTTATAGTATCTACACTAACACACACACACACACACACACACACACACACACACACACACACAGAAACAGTGTGATAGTAACTACGCTAACACACAGTGTTATAGTAACTAGGCTAACCCACACACACACAGTGTTATAGTAACTATGCTAACACAGACACAGACACACACAAACACAGTTTAGAGTAACTACGTTAACACACACACAAAAAACACAGAGACACACACACACACAAAAACAGTGTGATAGTAACTATGCTAACACACACACACACGCACACACACACACACACACACACACACACACACACACAGTGTTATAGTAACCATGCTAACACACACACACAGTCTTATAGTAACTACGCTAACACACACACAGTGTTATAGTATCTACACTAACACACACACACAAACACACACAGTAATATAGCAACTATCCTAACACACACACACACACATACACACACACACACACACACACACACACAGTGTTACAGTAACTAAGAGAACACACACACACAAACACATAGTGTAATAGTAAATATGGTAAAACACACACACACACACAGTGGTAGAGTAACTACGCTAACATACACACACACGCACACACTGTTATAGTAACTACGATAACATACACACACAAACACAGTATTATAGTAACTACGCGAACACACACACACACACACACGGTGTTATAGTAACCATGCTAACACACACACACAGTCTTATAGTAACTACGCTAACACACACACACAGTGTTATAGTATGTACACTAACACACACACACACACACACACACAGAAACATTGTGATAGTAACTACGCTAACACACAATGTTATAGTAACTAGGCTAACACAGACACAGACACACACAAACACAGTTTAGAGCAACTACGTTAACACACACACACACACACAAAAAAAACAGTGTGATAGTAACTATGCTAACACACACACACACACACACACACACACACACACACACACACAGTGTTATAGTAACCATGCTAACACACACACACAGTCTTATAGTAACTACGCTAACACACACACACACAGTGTTATAGTATCTACACTAACACACACACACACAAACACACACAGTAATATAGCAACTATCCTAGCACACACACACACACACACACACACACACACACACATAGTGTAATAGTAACAATGCTAAAAGACACACAGTTTTATAATAATTACATTAACACACACACACAGTCTTATAGTAACTACGCTAACACACACACACACACACACACACACACACACACAGTAATATAGTAACTATGCAAACACACACACACACACACACACACACACACACACACACACAGTGTTATATTAACCATGCTAAAACACACACAGTGTTATAGGCACTAGACTAACACACACACACAAAAACAGTGTGATAGTAACTACACTAACACAAATAGTGTTATAGTAACAATGCTAACACACACACACACACACACACACAGTGTTATAGTAACTACGAGAACACACACACACACACACACACACACACACACACACACACACACACCAACACATAGTGTAATAGTAAATATGGTAAAACACACACAGACACAGTGTTAGAGTAACTACGCTAAGACACACACACACGCACACACTGTTATAGTAACTACGCTAACACACACACACACACAGTATTATAGTAACTACACGAACACACACACACAAAGACAGTGTTAAATTAACTACACTAAAACACACACACAGTGTTATAGTAACTATGCTAACACACACACACACACACACACACACACACAGAGTTAAATTAACTACACTAAAAAACACACACACACAGTGTTGTAGTAACGACGCAAACACACACACACACAATATTATAGTAACACAGTCTTAGAGTAACAACGCTAACACATACACAGTGTTTAAGTAACTACGCTAACCCCCCCACACACAGTGTTATAGTAACTACCCTAACACACACACACACACACACAGTTGTATAGTTACCACGCTAAAACAAACACACTGTGTTATAGTAACTACGCTAACACACACACACACACACAGTTTTATAGTAACTATGATAACACACAGACACAAAGACACACACACACACACACACACACACACAAACAGTGTTATAGTAACAATGCTAACGCACACACACACACAAAATATTTTACAGTAACTATGCTAACACACACACACACACACACACACACACACACACACAAAATGTTTTATAGTAACTACGCTAGCACACACACACACACAGTTTTATAGTAACTATGCTAACACACACACACACACACACACACACACACACACACACACACACACACACAGTGTTATAGTAACTACACACACACACACACACACACAGTGCGAAAGAAACTACACTAAAACGCACACACAGTGTTATAGTAAATACGCTAACACACACACAGTGATATAGTAACTACGCTAACACACACACACACACAAAAACACAGTGTTATAGTAACTGTGCTAACACACACAGTGTTATAGTAAATACACTAACACACACACACAGTGTTATAGTAACTACGCTAACACACACACACATTGTTATAGTAACTACACACACACACACACACACACACACACACACACAGTGTTATAGTAACTATGCTAACACACACACACAGTGTTATAGTAGCCACGCTAAAACACACACACACAGTGCTATAGTAACTACACTAACACACACACAGTGTTATAGTAACTACACTAACACACACACACAGTGTTATAGTAACTACGCTAACACACACACACATTGTTATAGTAACTACACTAACACACACACACACACACACACACACAGTGTTACAGTAACTACACTAACACACACAGTGCTATAGTAACTACACTAACACACACACACACACACACACACACACAGTGTTATAGTAACTACACTAACACACACACACACACACACACACACAGTGCTATAGTAACTACACTAACACACACAGTGTTATAGTAACTACACTAACACACACACACACAATATTATAGTAACTACACTAACACACACACACACACACAGTGTTATAGTAACTACACTAACACACACACACACTCACAGTTATAGTAACTATGCTAACACACACACACACAGTGTTATAGTAACTACACTAACACACACACACACACACAAACACACAGACACAGTGTTATAGTAACTACACTAACACACACACACACACACACACATTGTTATAGTAACTACACTAACACACACACAGTGTTATAGTAACACAAACAAACACACACACACATACACACACGCACAGTGTTATAGTAACTATGATAACACACACAAAAAATTATAGTAACTACACTAACACACACACACACAATATTATAGTAACTACACACACACAAACACACACACACACACACAGTGTTATAGTAACTACACTAACACACACACACCATGTTATAGTAACTACGCTAACACACACACACATTGTTATAGTAACTACACTTACACACACAGTGTTATAGTAACTACGCTAACACACACACACAGTGTTATAGTAGCCACGCTAAAACACACACACAGTGTTATAGTAACCATGCTAAAACACACACACAGTTATAGTAACTACGCTAACTAACACACACACCCACACACACACAATATTATAGTAACTACACTAACACACACACACACACACACACACACACACACACACACAGTGCTATAGTAACTACACTAACACACACAGTTTTATAGTAACTACACTAACACACACAGAGTGTTATAGTGACTACGCTAACACACACACACATTGTCATAGTAACTACACTAACACACACACACACACACAGTGTTACAGTAACTACACTAACACACACACAGTGTTATAGTAACTACACTAACACACACACACACACACACACACACACACACACACAGTGCTATAGTAACTACACTAACACACACACAGTGTTATAGTAACTACACTAACACACACACAGTGTTATAGTAACTACGCTAACACACACACACACACACACACACACACACACACACTGTTATAGTAACTACACTAATACACACACACACATACCGTGCTATAGTAACTATGCTAACACACACATTGTTATAGTAGCCACGTTAAAACACACACACAGTGTTATAGTAACTATGCTAACACACACACACACACACACACACACACACACAGTTATAGTAACTACGTTAACACAAACACACAGTGTTATAATAACTATGCTAACACACACGCACACAGTGTTATAGTAACTACACTAACACACGCACACAGTGTTATAGGAACTACACTAACACACACACACACAGTGTTATTCTAACTACGCTAACACACACAGTGTTATAGTAACTAAACAAAAACACGCACAGTGTTATAGGAACTACACACACACACACACACACACACACACACACACACACACAGTGTTATTCTAACAACGCTAACACACAGTGTTATAGTAACTACACAAACACACATACAGTGTTATAGCAACTACACTAACATACACACACACAAACTCACACACACACACACACACACACACACACACACACACTGTTATAGTAACTATGCTAACACACACAAGAACACTGTTTGAGTAACCACGCTAACACACACACACACACACACACACACACACACACACACACAGTGTTATATTAACTACACTAACCCACACCCACAGTGTGAAAGTATCTACACTAAAACACACACACGTTGTTATAGTAACTACACACACACACACACACACACATACACACACACACTGTTATAGTAACTACACTAACTCACACACACAGTGTGAAAGTAACTACACTAAAACACACACACAGTGTTATAGTAACTACACTAACACACACACAGTGTTATAGTAACTACACTAACACACACACAGTGTTATAGTAACTACGCTAACACACACACACACACACACACACACACACACACACACACTGTTATAGTAACTACACTAATACACACACACACATACCGTGCTATAGTAACTATGCTAACACACACATTGTTATAGTAGCCACGTTAAAACACACACACAGTGTTATAGTAACTATGCTAACACACACACACACACACACACACACACACACAGTTATAGTAACTACGTTAACACAAACACACAGTGTTATAATAACTATGCTAACACACACGCACACAGTGTTATAGTAACTATGCTAACACACACACACTGTTATAGTAACTACGCTAACACACACACACACACAATATTATAGTAACTACACTAACACACACACACACACACACACAGTGTTATAGTAACTACACTAACACACACACACACACACACTCACAGTTATAGTAACTATGCTAACACACACACACACAGTGTTATAGTAACTAAACTAACACACACACACACACAAACACACAGACACAGGGTTATACTAACTACACTAACACACACACACAGTGTTATAGTAACTATGCTAACACACACACACACACACAGTGTTATAGTAGCCATGCTAAGACACACACGCACAGTGTTATAGTAACTATGCTAACACACACACACAAAATTATAGTAACTACACTAACACACACACACAATATTATAGTAACTACACTCACACACACACAGTGTTATAGTAACTACACACACACAAACACACACACACACACACACACACACAGTGTTATAGTAACTACGCTAACACACACACACATTGTTATAGTAACTACACTTACACACACAGTGTTATAGTAACTACGCTAACACACACACACAGTGTTATAGTAGCCACGCTAAAACACACACACAGTGTTATAGTAACCATGCTAAAACACACACACAGTTATAGTAACTACGCTAACTAACACACACACCCACACACACACAATATTATAGTAACTACACTAACACACACACACACACACACACACACACACACACACACACACACACACACACACACAGTGCTATAGTAACTACACTAACACACACAGTTTTATAGTAACTACACTAACACACACACAGTGTTATAGTAACTACGCTAACACACACACACATTGTCATAGTAACTACACTAACACACACACACACACACACAGTGTTACAGTAACTACACTAACACACACAGTGCTATAGTAACTACACTAACACACACACACACAGTGTTATAGTAACTACACTAACACACACACACACACACACACACACACACACACACAGTGCTATAGTAACTACACTAACACACACACAGTGTTATAGTAACTACACTAACACACACACAGTGTTATAGTAACTACACTAACACACACACAGTGTTATAGTAACTACGCTAACACACACACACACACACACACACACACACACACAGTGCTATAGTAACTACACTAACACACACACAGTGCTATAGTAACTACACTAACACACACACAGTGTTATAGTAACTACACTAACACACACATACCGTGCTATAGTAACTATGCTAACACACACATTGTTATAGTAGCCACGTTAAAACACACACACAGTGTTATAGTAACTATGCTAACACACACACACACACACACACACACACACACACACACACACAGTTATAGTAACTACGTTAACACAAACACACAGTGTTATAATAACTATGCTAACACACACGCACACAGTGTTATAGTAACTACACTAACACACGCACACAGTGTTATAGGAACTACACTAACACACACACACACAGTGTTATTCTAACTACGCTAACACACACAGTGTTATAGTAACTAAACAAAAACACGCACAGTGTTATAGGAACTACACTAACACACACACACACACACACACACACACACACACACACACACACACACAGTGTTTTTCTAACAACGCTAACACACAGTGTTATAGTAACTACACAAACACACATACAGTGTTATAGCAACTACACTAACATACACACACACAAACTCACACACACACACACACACACACACACACACACACACACACACTGTTATAGTAACTATGCTAACACACACAAGAACACTGTTTGAGTAACCACGCTAACACACACACACACACACACACACACACACACACACAGTGTTATATTAACTACACTAACCCACACCCACAGTGTGAAAGTATCTACACTAAAACACACACACGTTGTTATAGTAACTACACACACACACACACACATACACACACACACTGTTATAGTAACTACACTAACTCACACACACAGTGTGAAAGTAACTACACTAAAACACACACACAGTGTTATAGTAACTACACTAACACACACACACAGTTATAGTAACTATGCTAACACACACACAGTGTTATAGTAACTATGCTAACACACACACACACACACACACACACACACACAGAGTTAAATTAACTACACTAAAAAACACACACACACAGTGTTGTAGTAACGACGCAAACACACACACACACAATATTATAGTAACACAGTCTTAGAGTAACAACGCTAACACATACACAGTGTTTAAGTAACTACGCTAACCCCCCCACACACAGTGTTATAGTAACTACCCTAACACACACACACACACACACACACACACAGTTGTATAGTTACCACGCTAAAACAAACACACTGTGTTATAGTAACTACGCTAACACACACACACACACACAGTTTTATAGTAACTATGATAACACACAGACACAAAGACACACACACACACACACACACACACACACACACAAACAGTGTTATAGTAACAATGCTAACGCACACACACACACACACACAAAATATTTTACAGTAACTATGCTAACACACACACACACACACACACACACACACACACAAAATGTTTTATAGTAACTACGCTAGCACACACACACACACAGTTTTATAGTAACTATGCTAACACACACACACACACACACACACACACACACACACACACAGTGTTATAGTAACTACACACACACACACACACACACACAGTGCGAAAGAAACTACACTAAAACGCACACACAGTGTTATAGTAAATACGCTAACACACACACAGTGATATAGTAACTACGCTAACACACACACACACACACAAAAACACAGTGTTATAGTAACTGTGCTAACACACACAGTGTTATAGTAAATACACTAACACACACACACAGTGTTATAGTAACTACGCTAACACACACACACATTGTTATAGTAACTACACACACACACACACACACACACACACACACACACACAGTGTTATAGTAACTACGCTAACACACACACACAGTGTTATAGTAGCCACGCTAAAACACACACACACAGTGCTATAGTAACTACACTAACACACACCCAGTGTTATAGTAACTACACTAACACACACACAGTGTTATAGTAACTACGCTAACACACACACACATTGTTATAGTAACTACACTAACACACACACAGTGTTACAGTAACTACACTAACACACACAGTGCTATAGTAACTACACTAACACACACACACACACACACACACACACACACACAGTGTTATAGTAACTACACTAACACACACACACACACACAGTGCTATAGTAACTACACTAACACACACAGTGTTATAGTAACTACACTAACACACACACACAATATTATAGTAACTACACTAACACACACACACACAGTGTTATAGTAACTACACTAACACACACACACTCACAGTTATAGTAACTATGCTAACACACACACACAGTGTTATAGTAACTACACTAACACACACACACACACACACAAACACACAGACACAGTGTTATAGTAACTACACTAACACACACACACACACACACACACACATTGTTATAGTAACTACACTAACACACACACAGTGTTATAGTAACACAAACAAACACACACACACATACACACACGCACAGTGTTATAGTAACTACACTAACACACACACAGTGTTATAGTAACTACACTAACACACACACAGTGTTATAGTAACTACACTAACACACACACAGTGTTATAGTAACTACGCTAACACACACACACACACACACACACATTGTTATAGTAACTACACTAATACACACACACATACCGTGCTATAGTAACTATGCTAACACACACATTGTTATAGTAGCCACGTTAAAACACACACACAGTGTTATAGTAACTATGCTAACACACACACACACACACACACACACACACACACACACACAGTTATAGTAACTACGTTAACACAAACACACAGTGTTATAATAACTATGCTAACACACACGCACACAGTGTTATAGTAACTACACTAACACACGCACACAGTGTTATAGGAACTACACTAACACACACACACACAGTGTTATTCTAACTACGCTAACACACACAGTGTTATAGTAACTAAACAAAAACACGCACAGTGTTATAGGAACTACACTAACACACACACACACACACACACACACACACACACACACACACACAGTGTTATTCTAACAACGCTAACACACAGTGTTATAGTAACTACACAAACACACATACAGTGTTATAGCAACTACACTAACATACACACACACAAACTCACACACACACACACACACACACACACACACACACACACACTGTTATAGTAACTATGCTAACACACACAAGAACACTGTTTGAGTAACCACGCTAACACACACACACACACACACACACACACACACACACACACACACACACACAGTGTTATATTAACTACACTAACCCACACCCACAGTGTGAAAGTATCTACACTAAAACACACACACGTTGTTATAGTAACTACACACACACACACACACACATACACACACACACTGTTATAGTAACTACACTAACTCACACACACAGTGTGAAAGTAACTACACTAAAACACACACACAGTGTTATAGTAACTACACTAACACACACACACAGTTATAGTAACTATGCTAACACACACACACTGTTATAGTAACTACGCTAACACACACACACACACAATATTATAGTAACTACACTAACACACACACACACACACACACAGTGTTATAGTAACTACACTAACACACACACACACACACACTCACAGTTATAGTAACTATGCTAACACACACACACACACAGTGTTATAGTAACTAACACACACACACACACAAACACACAGACACAGGGTTATACTAACTACACTAACACACACACACAGTGTTATAGTAACTATGCTAACACACACACACACACACACACAGTGTTATAGTAGCCATGCTAAGACACACACGCACAGTGTTATAGTAACTATGCTAACACACACACACAAAATTATAGTAACTACACTAACACACACACACAATATTATAGTAACTACACTCACACACACACAGTGTTATAGTAACTACACACACACAAACACACACACACACACACACACACACACACACAGTGTTATAGTAACTACACTAACACACACACACCATGTTATAGTAACTACGCTAACACACACACACACATTGTTATAGTAACTACACTTACACACATACACACACAGTGTTATAGTAACCATGCTAAAACACACACACAGTTATAGTAACTACGCTAACTAACACACACACACACACACACACACAATATTATAGTAACTACACTAACACACACACACACACACACACAGTGTTATAGTAACTACACTAACACACACACACACACAGTGTTATAGTAACTACGCTAACACACACACAAATTGTTATAGTAACTATGCTTACACACACACACACACACACACACACACACACACACACACACACACACACAGTGTTATAGTAACTACGCTAACACACACACACAGTGTTATAGTAGCCACGCTAAAACACACACAGACAGTGTTATAGTAACTACCCTACCACGCACACACCCAGTGTTAGAGTAGCCATGCTAAAACACACACACAGTTATAGTAACTATGCTAACTAATACACACACACACAGTGTTATACTAACTACACTTACAGACACACACAATTTTATAGTAACTACAATAAAACACACACACACAGATTTATAGTAACTACACTAACACACACACACACACACACACACACACACACACACACACACACAGTGTTATAGTAACTACATTTACAGACACACACACACAGTGTTATAGTAACTACGCTAACACACACACAGTGTTATATTAGCCACGCTAAAACACACACACACACAGTGTTATAGTAGCCATGATAAAACACACACACACACAGTTATAGTAACTACGCTAACTAACACACACACACACACACACACACACACACACACACACACACACACACACAATATTATAGTAACTACACTAACACACACACACACACAGTGCTATAGTAACTACACTAACACACACACAGTGTTATAGTAACTATGCTAACACACACACACATTGTTATAGTAACTACACTAACACACACACACACACACACACACACACACAAACACAGTGTTGTAGTCACTATGCAACACACACACACACACAGTGTAATAGTAACTACACTAACACACACACACACACACACACACACACACACACACACACACACACACACTGTTATAGTAACTATGCTAACACACACAAGCACGCTGTTTGAGTAACCACGCTAACACACACACACACACACACACACATACACACAGTGTTATATTAACTACACTAACCGACACGCACAGTGTGAAAGTATCTACACTAAAACACACTCACGTTGTTATAGTAACCACACACACACACACACACACACACACACACACAGTGCTATAGTAACTACACTAACACACACACACACACACACACACACACACACACACACACACACACTCAGTGTTATAGTAACTACACTAACACACACACAGTGCTATAGTAACTACACTAACACACACACACACAGTGTTATAGTAACTACACTAACACACACACACACACACACACAGAGTGCTGTAGTAACTACACTAACACACACACAGTGTTATAGTAACTACACTAACACAAACACAGTGTTATAGTAACTACGCTAACACACACACACACACACATTGTTATAGTAACTGCACTAATACACACACACACACACACACAGAGTGCTATAGTTACTACACTAACACACACACAGTGTTATAGTAACTACACTAACAAAAACACAGTGTTATAGTAACTACGCTAACACACACACACACACACACACACACACACACACACATTGTTATAGTAACTACACTAATACACACACACATACTGTCCTATAGTAACTATGCTAACACACACAGTGTTATAGTAGCCATGTTAAAACACACACACAGTGTTATAGTAACTATGCTAACACACACACACACACACACACACACACACACACACACACACACACAGTGTTATCGTAACTATGTTAACACACAGACACACACACACACAGTTATAGTAACTACGTTAACACAAACACACAGTGTTATAATAACTATGCTAACACACACATGCACACAGTGTTATAGTAACTACACTAACACACACGCACACAGTGTTATAAGAACTACACTAACACACACACACACACACACACAGTTATTCTAACAACGCTAACACACACAGTGTTATAGTAACTACACAAACACACGCACAGTCTTATAGGAACTACACTAACACACACACACAGTGTTATTCTAACAACGCTAACACACAGTGTTATAGTAACTACACTAACACACACACACACACACACACACACACACACACACATTGTTATAGTAACTACACTAATACACACACACATACCGTCCTATAGTAACTATGCTAACACACACAGTGTTATAGTAGCCATGTTAAAACACACACACAGTGTTATAGTAACTACGCTAACACACACACACACACACACACACACACACACACACACACATGGCACTTCCTGTTTCCTGAGTTGTTCGCGCCGAGTCCTTTTTCCCGCGAGTGCCGGCGTTAATTACTAATCCTTTTTTAACTTTTTTTCTATAAATAAATTTCCAGTATCCTCTTCATTTTTATTATACTGTCGCTTTCATTTTTGTACTTTTCACTTTCGCTTTCCTTTTTCCGTTTTTTTTCCCGTTTTTTTCTCTTTCTTTTTTCGGAAGAACGCCGAGACCGGAAGCTTTCTTTTTCTCTCCTCCTGTGTAAAGTCCACAAGCGGAGGCCATCTGATCTGCTTTAATATCAACAGATCTTCATTTAAGGTACGTGAATCTTTTCATCATGGCACACCTTCAGCCTGTTCAGTGTGCTGAGTGCAGGATGTTTAGTCATTCTTCCTCCGTCACTAGCGATAGCTCTATTAGCTTTACTTGTGATAAGTGCAGATTAGTTAGCTCATTGACGGAGAAGATTTCAGTGCTAGAAGCATGTGTCCAGGCTTTAGAGCAGGTTAGTGAGCGTCAGAACAGTGTAGTTTCTGTTAAGGAAAGTCTGGACGCCCTAGGTGGAGTTAGCAATCCCCCAACTCCGGCATTAGAGCCCTTACAGCGGGGCGAATGGGTGACGGCTCGGCGGCATAAGCGTAGAGCCAAAGCTACCGCTGAGGCTCGCCCACGGGAGCACCACTCCTCTCCGCGTCACGTGTTGAACAGGTTTGCTCTCCTTAGTGATGCACCCACTGAGAAACCTGAAAGAGCTCTGGTTATAGGGGACTCTATCATACGGCACGTGAAATTAGCTCAGCCTTTAGGGGCACCAGCAGCTTTAGTCAGGTGTATACCGGGAGCCAGGGCGCCGGACATAGCAGGTAATCTTAGGGTCTTAGGCAAGCACAGGTTCTCAAAGATAGTTATCCATGCAGGAGCTAATGATATACGCCTTCGTCAGTCTGAGGTTACTAAGAGTAACTTTGTAGAGGTGTTTAAATTAGCGAAGGCGATGTCCGATGCTGTAGTATGCTCTGGCCCCATCCCAATGCGGCGTGGCGATGTAGCTTACAGCAGGTTATGGTCGCTGAACTGCTGGCTGTCCAGGTGGTGCTCTGAAAACAGTGTGGGCTTTATAGATAATTGGGCTAATTTTGAGGGCACTGCTGGCCTGTTAGGGCGGGACGGTATCCATCCCACTCGGGAAGGTGCTGCTCTCATTTCCTGCAGCATAGGTCATAGTCTCAGAACAGGCCTAGTTAATTTCTGACAATCCAGAGCCAAGGCCAGGGAGCAGACGAACAGGCTAAACCGACTGTCTGCTAGCTGCACAGAGTCGTCACTCAGGGCCCACTACATCGAGACTGTGTCTGTTCCCCGAGCTCAACAAAAAGGTAGAAATTTTCAGAGAGTTTGTTCCAGTAACCTAATCAATATAAAATTAGATCAGACTGACTGTACAGCTGCTGCCAGCACCTTTGATCTAAAGGTGGGGCTATTAAATATTAGATCTCTTACATCTAAAGCGCTAATGGTTAATGAACTCATTACTGATCAGGAGTTTAATGTACTGTGTTTAACAGAAACATGGATTAAGCCAAATGAATATACAGCATTAAATGAAGCGAGTCCTCCTGGATACAGTTATATACACCAGCCTCGTCTAACTGGCAGAGGAGGAGGCGTCGCGGTTATTTATAACGATTATCTAGGTGTAACACACAAACCTGGTTATAAATTTAATACATTTGAAGTTCTTCATACTCATATAATGTATGTAGCCTCGAAAAATAAGTCTACCCAGTTAATTCCATTGCTTATTATTTACAGGCCCCCGGGGCCATATTCTGAGTTTCTTTCTGAATTTGCAGATTTTATCTCAGATTTGGTTATTTCCTTAGACAAAGCTTTAGTTGTCGGAGATTTTAATATTCACTTTGATAACCCAGAAGACCCTTTGAAAACAGCGTTTGTGTCCATCTTAGATTCAGTCGGGATTAAGCAGAATGTCATAGGACCGACCCATAATGGTGGTCACACCCTTGATCTAATACTAACATTCAGATTAAACGTAGACAATATAGTCATACTTCCACAGTCTGAAGTTATCTCAGATCATTGTCTCATCTCATTCAAAATATGTCTGAGTAATAATATATGCACCTCACCACACTACTGTATTAAACGTACTTTCACGTCAACTACTGCACAGAGCTTTATAAATGATCTCCCAGAGCTGTCAACTTTGATTGGGTCACTGTCAGCCCCTGCAGAACTCGATCAGGCAACTGAATGCTTAGAGTCAACATTCCGCCATACTTTAGATAATGTAGCTCCTCTAAAAAGGAAAATGGTCAGAGACAAAAAATTAGCACCCTGGTATAATGATGACACTCGCACATTAAAACAGACCACTCGAAAATTGGAACGTAAATGGCGTCAAACAAAATTGGTAGTGTTCAAATTGGCGTGGAAGGAGAGTTTCCTGAAGTATAGAAAAGCTCTTAGTGCTGCGAGATCAACATATCTCTCCTCCCTAATAGAAGATAACAAAAATAATCCTAGATTCCTATTTAATACTGTAGCAAAATTAACCAGGAATAAGTCCACTATCAACACATGCACACCTGCAGTATGTAGTAGCAATGACTTCATTAATTTTTTTAATGACAAAATTGAGAATATCCGACAAAAAATTCAAACTACTAATTTAAGGTTAGACAATGAAAGTGACCCTGTAGTTAACAATATAACTGTATCAGATCATCAGTTAGAATGTTTTACTCCCCTAAAAGAAACTGAATTACTTTCATTAATCTCTACATCAAAAGCCTCAACTTGCGTACTAGATCCCTTACCGACACATCTATTCAAACAGATAATGCCTGGAGTAATTGAACCGCTTCTAAAAATAATAAATTCTTCTCTTATGATTGGCTATGTACCCAAATCCTTTAAACTAGCAGTTATCAAACCCCTGATTAAAAAACCTGACCTTGATCCCTGTCAGCTGTCCAATTATCGGCCAATATCAAACCTCCCCTTTATCTCCAAGATCCTTGAAAAAGCTGTGGCACAGCAGTTATGCTCATATTTACATAGGAATAACATCCATGAAATGTATCAGTCAGGATTTAGACCTCATCATAGCACAGAGACAGCACTGGTTAAAGTAGTAAACGACCTACTGTTGGCGTCTGATCAGGGCTGTGTCTCGCTACTTGTGTTGCTTGACCTTAGTGCAGCATTTGATACCATTGATCATTCCATTCTTCTGGATAGACTAGAAAATGTTGTGGGAGTTAAGGGAATGGCCCTCTCCTGGCTCAGGTCTTATCTAACTGATCGTTATCAGTATGTTGATATAAATGGTGATATTTCTAGACGTACCGAGGTAAAGTTTGGTGTTCCACAAGGTTCTGTCTTGGGTCCACTGCTTTTTTCTCTATGTATGTTACCTCTGGGCGATATTATTTGTAAACATTGTATTAGTTTCCACTGTTATGCTGATGACACACAATTGTATGTTTCTGCAAAACCTGATGAGAGACACCAGCTTAATAAAATTGAGGAATGTGTTAAGGACATTAGACACTGGATGCTTATAAATTTCCTTCTGCTTAACTCTGACAAGACTGAAGAACTTGTGCTAGGACCACATACAGCTAGAAGTAAGTTTTCTGATTACACAGTAACTCTGGATGGCCTTTCTGTTTCTTCACGTGCAGCAGTAAAAGACCTCGGAGTGATTATTGACCCCAGTCTTTCATTCGAAACTCACATTGATAACATCACCCGGATATCTTTCTTTCATCTCAGAAATATTGCAAAGATAAGAAATTTAATGTCATTGCATGATGCAGAAAAACTAGTCCATGCTTTCGTTACCTCCAGGTTGGATTATTGTAATGCCTTACTGTCTGGATGTTCCAATAAGTGCATAAACAAGCTCCAGTTAGTTCAAAATGCCGCAGCAAGAGTCCTTACTAGAACTAGAAAATATGACCACATCACGCCTGTCTTATCCACACTGCATTGGCTCCCAATCAAATTTCGTATTGATTATAAAATACTACTATTGACCTTTAAAGCACTAAATGGTCTCGCACCACAGTACCTGAGTGAACTTCTGCTCCTCTATGACCCGCCACGCCTACTTAGATCAAAAGGTGCAGGCTATCTGCTGGTACCTCGTATAGTGAAGGCTACATCAGGGGGCAGAGCCTTTTCTTACAAAGCCCCACTGTTATGGAACAGCCTTCCAAGTAATGTTCGGGAATCAGACACAGTCTCAGCATTTAAGTCTAGGCTGAAAACATATCTGTTTAGTCAAGCCTTTTGTTAATGGTGTTTATGAGGTAAAGGAGTAGATCTGGAGGGTCCTCAGACATAGAGTGTTTTGGTAAACTGGGATGTATGGATGCTGTCAGTCCCCACTCGCTTGCTCACTCGAGTTTGTTGACGGTGCAGTGGCTGGCTGCTTTATGTCCCGGGGCTCCCTCATGCCTGTGTTACCTTCTGGCTCTCTCCTTTTAGTTATGCTGTCATAGTTAGTTGCCGGAGTCCCTGCTTGTACTCGGTGCAATATGTATACTGTTCCTACTTATTCAGGTGACATTGGGCATACCTAACCACCTGTGTTTTCTTTCTCTCCCCCCCCCACTCCAAATCTGTCCCTCTGAGTTACATGGAGTCAACAGGAAATCTTTTGGTGGAGACGGTGGGGACCTCGACTGGCTATCGTAGCCTGCAGGGAATCAGCCGTCAGACATTCTGTCGCATGTCCCAGACCCGGTGAAATGTAACTGAATTGTCTTGGCCAGGCCTAAGGGTCCCATCTGCATCTCATCATTGCTGAGGAGTGTGCTCCCATCACCCAATCAAGCATCCAGCCAGAGCAGGTCATGATATATTTTTTTACCATATTAACATGCCATTGTGTGTCATGCCTGATGTAAAGACTCTCGTCTCTGCGAGCCTACCACACAGATTTAATACTTGTCATTTTTAGGGCATACCTAACAACATGTTTTCTTTCTCTCTCTCTCTTCCCCCCCCCCCCCCCCCCATCTGTCCCTCTGAGTTACATGTTGATCCTGGGATTGAGGTGCTGGCCTCTTCTGCCCCTCAGACCTGCTTGATCCATCCTGGTGCCCTGTGTCTGGTCGGAGTTTTATCGCCCCACTCCTGTGAAGGACGGCCCCATGAGGACAGTTGAGGGTTATACCTGTTAAAACTGTTAATATTATAGTCAGGCTGTCTGTTGTTGCCCAAATGAGGATGGGTTCCCTTTTGAGTCTGGTTCCTCTCGAGGTTTCTTCCTCATGTCGTCTGAGGGAGTTTTTCCTTGCCACCGTCGCCACAGGCTTGTTCATTGGGGATAGATTAGGGATAAAATTAGCTCATGTTTTAAGTCGTTCAAATTCTGTAAAGCTGCTTTGCGACAATGTTTATTGTTAAAAGCGCTGTACAAATAAACTTGATTTGATTTGATTTGATATAGTAACTACACAAACACACATACAGTGTTATAGCAACTACACTAACATACACACACACAAACTCACACACACACACACACACACACACACACACACACACACACTGTTATAGTAACTATGCTAACACACACAAGCACACTGTTTTAGTAACCACGCTAACACACACACACACACACACACACACACACACACACACACACACACTGTTATATCAACTACACTAACCCACACCCACAGTGTGAAAGTATCTACACTAAAACACACACACGTTGTTATAGTAACTACACACACACACACACACACACACACACACACACACTGTTATAGTAACTACACTAACCCACACACACACTGTTATAGTAACTATGCTAACACACACAAGCACACTGTTTTAGTAACCACGCTAACACACACACACACACACACACACACACACACACACACACAGTGTTATATTAACTACACTAACCCACACCCACAGTGTGAAAGTATCTACACTAAAACACACACACGTTGTTATAGTAACTACACACACACACACACACACACTGTTATAGTAACTACACTAACCCACACACACAGTGTGAAAGTAACTACACTAAAACACACACACAGTGTTATAGTAACTACACTAACACACACACACACACACACACACAGTTATAGTAACTATGCTAACACACACACAGTGTTATAGTAACTACGCTAACACACACACACACAATATTATAGTAACTACACTAACACAAACACAGTGTTATAGTAACTACGCTAACACACACACACACACACACACACATTGTTATAGTAACTACACTAATACACACACACATACCATCCTATAGTAACTATGCTAACACACACAGTGTTATAGTAGCCACGTTAAAACACACACACAGTGTTATAGTAACTATGCTAACACACACACACACACACACACACACACACACACACACACACAGTGTTATCGTAACTATGTTAACACACAGACACACACACACACAGTTATAGTAACTACGTTAACACAAACACACAGTGTTATAATAACTATGCTAACACACACATGCACACAGTGTTATAGTAACTACACTAACACACACACACAGTGTTATAAGAACTACACTAACACACACACACACACTGTTATTCTAACAACGCTAACACACACAGTGTTATAGTAACTACACTAACACACACGCACACAGTATTATAGGAACTACACTAACACACACACACACACACACACACACACACACACACAGTGTTATTCTTACAATGCTAACACACACAGTGTTATAGTAACTACACAAACACACGCACAGTGTTATAGGAACTACACTAACACACACACAGTGTTATTCTAACAACGCTAACACACAGTGTTATAGTAACTACACAAACACACATACAGTGTTATAGCAACTACACTAACATACACACACACAAACTCACACACACACACACACACACTGTTATAGTAACTATGCTAACACACACAAGCACACTGTTTGAGTAACCACGCTAACACACACACACATACACACACAGTGTTATATTAACTACACTAACCCACACCCACAGTGTGAAAGTATCTACACTAAAACACACACACGTTGTTATAGTAACTACACACACAC
Source organism: Neoarius graeffei (assembly GCF_027579695.1). NCBI lineage: Eukaryota > Metazoa > Chordata > Actinopteri > Siluriformes > Ariidae > Neoarius > Neoarius graeffei. Next base: position 4,032,318 of record NC_083575.1, on the reverse strand, counting down.
ACACACACACACACACACACACAGTTATAGTAACTACACTAACCCACAGTGTGAAAGTAACTACACTAAAACACACACACAGTGTTATAGTAACTACACTAACACACACACACACACACACACACACACACACACACAGTTATAGTAACTATGCTAACACACACACACTGTTATAGTAACTACGCTAACACACACACACACAATATTATAGTAACTACACTAACACACACACACAGTGTTCTAGTAACTACACTAACACCAGTGATGGGAATAACGGCGTTACAAATAAACGGCGTTACTAACGGCGTTACTTTTCTTAGTAACGAGTAATCTAACTAATTACTTTTTACATCGTTATAACGCCGTTCCCATTACTTACAATAAAATACTATGCGTTACTTTATTAACCCTTTGGTGACTGACCCCTTGAAAATGGTTCCTCCAGGAACCATGACGTTTCAGTTGTCAAGACAACGGAAAAACTAAAATACAAATACAAATACAAGAGCATTTTGTTTTGTGCACAAGAGCATTGTGACGTATCTTTCTGTTTTTGTATTTTAGTTTTTCCGTTGTCTTGACAACTGAAACGTCATCGTTCCTGGAGGAACCATTTTCAAGGGGTCAGTCACCAAATTAAAGCTGTTCTCATCTGGCACGCTGCTCGTTCAGCCTTTCTTTACTCTGCTTTCGTGTGGGGCGGGGAGATGCGAGACAACGGCACAGTAAGCCAATCAGAGTAGATTTGGACAACATATGTGGGTAGGCCACGCCTACTGCACGACTGCGCACACTTTCAATCGGAAGACAGCGATGGCGAGCGGTCAGTCCAACACTGCGCTTTCACAATGGAAATACAGCCAATACTTTTCATTACTTGAAATAAAAGGCAAGAGTGTTTACGTGCAATGCACATTATGTCGAGGAACAAAGCGTTTGTCCTCGTCAGTGGCCAGTAATTAGTAACATAATTTTAATAACTACAAAAATATATTAAATTTGATAGATGTCTTATCTCACATTGTCCCACAAAAATATTAATATAGTGTAGATAACATTACTAATTGGTTCTGTTAAGTGTCCATTTCAGTCATTAAACACATTTAACATTCACTTTTATTATGATTACACTAATTGAATTTGATTTTTTTTTGAGGGGGAACAAAATGTAACGGAATAATTACTTTCTCTGGTAATTAGTTACTTTTATGACAAAGTAACTCCATTACTAACTCAGTTACTTTTTGGGAAAAGTAACTAGTAACTATAACTAATTACTTTTTGAAAGTAACGTGCCCAACACTGACTAACACACACACACACACACACACAGTTATAGTAACTATGCTAACACACACACACACACAGTGTTATAGTAACTACACTAACACACACACACACACACAAAAACACAGACACAGGGTTATACTAACACACACACACAGTGTTATAGTAACTACGCTAACACACACACAGTGTTATAGTAACACACACACACACACACACACACACATACACACACACACAGTGTTATAGTAGCCACGCTAAGACACACACGCACAGTGTTATAGTAACTATGCTAACACACACACACAAAATTATAGTAACTACACTAACACACACACACAATATTATAGTAACTACACTCACACACACACACAGTGTTATAGTAACTACACACACACACAAACACACACACACACACACACACACACACACACACACACAGTGTTATAGTAACTACACTAACACACACACACACCGTGTAATAGTAACTACGCTAACACATACACACATTGCTATAGTAACTACACTTACACACATACACACACAGTGTTATAGTAACTACGCTAACACACACACACAGTGTTATAGTAGCCACGCTAAAACACACACACACAGTGTTATAGTAACCATGCTAAAACACACACACACAGTGTTATAGTAACCAACTAAAACACACACACAGTTATAGTAACTATGCTAACTAACACGCACACACACACACACACACACACAATATTATAGTAACTACACTAACACACACACACACACACAGTGTTATAGTAACTACACTAACACACACAAACACAGTGTTATAGTAACTACGCTAACACACACACAAATTGTTATAGTAACTATACTTACACACACACACACACACACACACACACACACAGTTATAGTAACTACGCTAACACACACACAGTGTTATAGTAGCCACGCTAAAACACACACAGACAGTGTTATAGTAACTACCCTACCACGCAAACACCCAGTGTTAGAGTAGCCATGCTAAAACACACACACAGTTATAGTAACTATGCTAACTAATACACACACACACACACAGTGTTATACTAACTACACTAACACACACATACAATATTATAGTAACTACAATAAAACACACACACACACAGTGTTATAGTAACTACACTAACACACACACACACACACACAGTCTTATAGTAACTACACTAAAACACACACAGTGTTATAGTAACTACACACACACACACACACACACACACACACACACACACACAGTGTTATAGTAACTACATTTACACACACACACAGTGTTATAGTAACTACGCTAACACACACACAGTGTTATAGTAGCCACGCTAAAACACACACACACACACACAGTGTTATAGTAGCCATGCTAAAACACACACACAGTTATAGTAACTACGCTAACTAACACAAACACACACACAATATTATAGTAACTACACTAACACACACACACACAGTGTTATAGTAACTACAATAACACACACAAACAGTGTTATAGTAACTACACTAACACACACTCAGTGTTATAGTAACTACGCTAACACACACACACACACATTGTTATAGTAACTACGCTAACACACACACACACACACACACACAGTGTTATAGTAACTACGCTCACACACACACACACACACACACACGGTGTTATAGTAGCCACGCTAAAACACACACAGACAGTGTTATAGTAACTACCCTAACAGGCACACACCCAGTGTTAGAGTTGCCATGCTAAAACACACACACAGTTATAGTAACTACGCTAACTAATAAACACACACACACACACAGTGTTATACTAACTATAGTAACTACACTAACACACACACACACACACACACACACACACACACACACACACACACACAGTGTTTTACTCACTATGCAACACACACACACACACACACACACACACACACACACACAGTGCAATAGTAACTACACTAACACACACACACACACACACACACACACACACACAGTGTTATATTAACTACACTAACCCACAACCACAGTGTGAAAGTATCTACACTAAAACACACACACGTTATTATAGTAACTACACACACACACACACACACACACACACACACAGTGCTATAGTAACTACACTAACACACACACAGTGTTATAGTAACTATGCTAACACACACACAGTGTTATAGTAGCCACTCTAAAACACACACACACAGTGTTATAGTAGCCATGCTAAAACACACACACAGTTATAGTAACTACGCTAACTAACACAAACAGACACACAATATTATAGTAACTACACTAACACACACACACACAGTGTTATAGTAACTACAATAACACACAAACAGTGTTATAGTAACTACACTAACACACACTCAGTGTTATAGTAACTACGCTAACACACACACACACATTGTTATAGGAACTACACTAACAAACACACACACACACACACACACACAGTTATTCTAACAACGCTAACACACACAGTGTTATAGTAACTACACTAACACACACACACACAGTGTTATAGTAACTACAATAACACACACAAACAGTGTTATAGTAACTACACTAACACACACTCAGTGTTATAGAAACTACGCTAACACACACACACACATTGTTATAGTAACTACGCTAACACACACACACACACAGTGTTATAGTAACTACGCTCACACACACACACACACACGGTGTTATAGTAGCCACGCTAAAACACACACAGACAGTGTTATAGTAACTACCCTAACAGGCACACACCCAGTGTTAGAGTAGCCATGCTAAAACACACACACAGTTATAGTAACTACGCTAACTAATAAACACACACACACACAGTGTTATACTAACTATAGTAACTACACTAACACACACACACACACACACACACACACACACACACACACACACACAGTGTTTTACTCACTATGCAACACACACACACACACACACACACAGTGTTATAGTAA
>NC_083575.1:4010553-4025553 GCF_027579695.1 Neoarius graeffei | reverse complement strand
CACACACACAGTTATTCTAACAACGCTAACACACACAGTGTTATAGTAACTACACAAACACACGCACAGTCTTATAGGAACTACACTAACACACACACACAGTGTTATTCTAACAACGCTAACACACAGTGTTATAGTAACTACACTAACACACACACACACACACACACACACACACACACACACACACACACATTGTTATAGTAACTACACTAATACACACACACATACCGTCCTATAGTAACTATGCTAACACACACAGTGTTATAGTAGCCATGTTAAAACACACACACAGTGTTATAGTAACTACGCTAACACACACACACACACACACACACACACACACACACACACATGGCACTTCCTGTTTCCTGAGTTGTTCGCGCCGAGTCCTTTTTCCCGCGAGTGCCGGCGTTAATTACTAATCCTTTTTTAACTTTTTTTCTATAAATAAATTTCCAGTATCCTCTTCATTTTTATTATACTGTCGCTTTCATTTTTGTACTTTTCACTTTCGCTTTCCTTTTTCCGTTTTTTTTCCCGTTTTTTTCTCTTTCTTTTTTCGGAAGAACGCCGAGACCGGAAGCTTTCTTTTTCTCTCCTCCTGTGTAAAGTCCACAAGCGGAGGCCATCTGATCTGCTTTAATATCAACAGATCTTCATTTAAGGTACGTGAATCTTTTCATCATGGCACACCTTCAGCCTGTTCAGTGTGCTGAGTGCAGGATGTTTAGTCATTCTTCCTCCGTCACTAGCGATAGCTCTATTAGCTTTACTTGTGATAAGTGCAGATTAGTTAGCTCATTGACGGAGAAGATTTCAGTGCTAGAAGCATGTGTCCAGGCTTTAGAGCAGGTTAGTGAGCGTCAGAACAGTGTAGTTTCTGTTAAGGAAAGTCTGGACGCCCTAGGTGGAGTTAGCAATCCCCCAACTCCGGCATTAGAGCCCTTACAGCGGGGCGAATGGGTGACGGCTCGGCGGCATAAGCGTAGAGCCAAAGCTACCGCTGAGGCTCGCCCACGGGAGCACCACTCCTCTCCGCGTCACGTGTTGAACAGGTTTGCTCTCCTTAGTGATGCACCCACTGAGAAACCTGAAAGAGCTCTGGTTATAGGGGACTCTATCATACGGCACGTGAAATTAGCTCAGCCTTTAGGGGCACCAGCAGCTTTAGTCAGGTGTATACCGGGAGCCAGGGCGCCGGACATAGCAGGTAATCTTAGGGTCTTAGGCAAGCACAGGTTCTCAAAGATAGTTATCCATGCAGGAGCTAATGATATACGCCTTCGTCAGTCTGAGGTTACTAAGAGTAACTTTGTAGAGGTGTTTAAATTAGCGAAGGCGATGTCCGATGCTGTAGTATGCTCTGGCCCCATCCCAATGCGGCGTGGCGATGTAGCTTACAGCAGGTTATGGTCGCTGAACTGCTGGCTGTCCAGGTGGTGCTCTGAAAACAGTGTGGGCTTTATAGATAATTGGGCTAATTTTGAGGGCACTGCTGGCCTGTTAGGGCGGGACGGTATCCATCCCACTCGGGAAGGTGCTGCTCTCATTTCCTGCAGCATAGGTCATAGTCTCAGAACAGGCCTAGTTAATTTCTGACAATCCAGAGCCAAGGCCAGGGAGCAGACGAACAGGCTAAACCGACTGTCTGCTAGCTGCACAGAGTCGTCACTCAGGGCCCACTACATCGAGACTGTGTCTGTTCCCCGAGCTCAACAAAAAGGTAGAAATTTTCAGAGAGTTTGTTCCAGTAACCTAATCAATATAAAATTAGATCAGACTGACTGTACAGCTGCTGCCAGCACCTTTGATCTAAAGGTGGGGCTATTAAATATTAGATCTCTTACATCTAAAGCGCTAATGGTTAATGAACTCATTACTGATCAGGAGTTTAATGTACTGTGTTTAACAGAAACATGGATTAAGCCAAATGAATATACAGCATTAAATGAAGCGAGTCCTCCTGGATACAGTTATATACACCAGCCTCGTCTAACTGGCAGAGGAGGAGGCGTCGCGGTTATTTATAACGATTATCTAGGTGTAACACACAAACCTGGTTATAAATTTAATACATTTGAAGTTCTTCATACTCATATAATGTATGTAGCCTCGAAAAATAAGTCTACCCAGTTAATTCCATTGCTTATTATTTACAGGCCCCCGGGGCCATATTCTGAGTTTCTTTCTGAATTTGCAGATTTTATCTCAGATTTGGTTATTTCCTTAGACAAAGCTTTAGTTGTCGGAGATTTTAATATTCACTTTGATAACCCAGAAGACCCTTTGAAAACAGCGTTTGTGTCCATCTTAGATTCAGTCGGGATTAAGCAGAATGTCATAGGACCGACCCATAATGGTGGTCACACCCTTGATCTAATACTAACATTCAGATTAAACGTAGACAATATAGTCATACTTCCACAGTCTGAAGTTATCTCAGATCATTGTCTCATCTCATTCAAAATATGTCTGAGTAATAATATATGCACCTCACCACACTACTGTATTAAACGTACTTTCACGTCAACTACTGCACAGAGCTTTATAAATGATCTCCCAGAGCTGTCAACTTTGATTGGGTCACTGTCAGCCCCTGCAGAACTCGATCAGGCAACTGAATGCTTAGAGTCAACATTCCGCCATACTTTAGATAATGTAGCTCCTCTAAAAAGGAAAATGGTCAGAGACAAAAAATTAGCACCCTGGTATAATGATGACACTCGCACATTAAAACAGACCACTCGAAAATTGGAACGTAAATGGCGTCAAACAAAATTGGTAGTGTTCAAATTGGCGTGGAAGGAGAGTTTCCTGAAGTATAGAAAAGCTCTTAGTGCTGCGAGATCAACATATCTCTCCTCCCTAATAGAAGATAACAAAAATAATCCTAGATTCCTATTTAATACTGTAGCAAAATTAACCAGGAATAAGTCCACTATCAACACATGCACACCTGCAGTATGTAGTAGCAATGACTTCATTAATTTTTTTAATGACAAAATTGAGAATATCCGACAAAAAATTCAAACTACTAATTTAAGGTTAGACAATGAAAGTGACCCTGTAGTTAACAATATAACTGTATCAGATCATCAGTTAGAATGTTTTACTCCCCTAAAAGAAACTGAATTACTTTCATTAATCTCTACATCAAAAGCCTCAACTTGCGTACTAGATCCCTTACCGACACATCTATTCAAACAGATAATGCCTGGAGTAATTGAACCGCTTCTAAAAATAATAAATTCTTCTCTTATGATTGGCTATGTACCCAAATCCTTTAAACTAGCAGTTATCAAACCCCTGATTAAAAAACCTGACCTTGATCCCTGTCAGCTGTCCAATTATCGGCCAATATCAAACCTCCCCTTTATCTCCAAGATCCTTGAAAAAGCTGTGGCACAGCAGTTATGCTCATATTTACATAGGAATAACATCCATGAAATGTATCAGTCAGGATTTAGACCTCATCATAGCACAGAGACAGCACTGGTTAAAGTAGTAAACGACCTACTGTTGGCGTCTGATCAGGGCTGTGTCTCGCTACTTGTGTTGCTTGACCTTAGTGCAGCATTTGATACCATTGATCATTCCATTCTTCTGGATAGACTAGAAAATGTTGTGGGAGTTAAGGGAATGGCCCTCTCCTGGCTCAGGTCTTATCTAACTGATCGTTATCAGTATGTTGATATAAATGGTGATATTTCTAGACGTACCGAGGTAAAGTTTGGTGTTCCACAAGGTTCTGTCTTGGGTCCACTGCTTTTTTCTCTATGTATGTTACCTCTGGGCGATATTATTTGTAAACATTGTATTAGTTTCCACTGTTATGCTGATGACACACAATTGTATGTTTCTGCAAAACCTGATGAGAGACACCAGCTTAATAAAATTGAGGAATGTGTTAAGGACATTAGACACTGGATGCTTATAAATTTCCTTCTGCTTAACTCTGACAAGACTGAAGAACTTGTGCTAGGACCACATACAGCTAGAAGTAAGTTTTCTGATTACACAGTAACTCTGGATGGCCTTTCTGTTTCTTCACGTGCAGCAGTAAAAGACCTCGGAGTGATTATTGACCCCAGTCTTTCATTCGAAACTCACATTGATAACATCACCCGGATATCTTTCTTTCATCTCAGAAATATTGCAAAGATAAGAAATTTAATGTCATTGCATGATGCAGAAAAACTAGTCCATGCTTTCGTTACCTCCAGGTTGGATTATTGTAATGCCTTACTGTCTGGATGTTCCAATAAGTGCATAAACAAGCTCCAGTTAGTTCAAAATGCCGCAGCAAGAGTCCTTACTAGAACTAGAAAATATGACCACATCACGCCTGTCTTATCCACACTGCATTGGCTCCCAATCAAATTTCGTATTGATTATAAAATACTACTATTGACCTTTAAAGCACTAAATGGTCTCGCACCACAGTACCTGAGTGAACTTCTGCTCCTCTATGACCCGCCACGCCTACTTAGATCAAAAGGTGCAGGCTATCTGCTGGTACCTCGTATAGTGAAGGCTACATCAGGGGGCAGAGCCTTTTCTTACAAAGCCCCACTGTTATGGAACAGCCTTCCAAGTAATGTTCGGGAATCAGACACAGTCTCAGCATTTAAGTCTAGGCTGAAAACATATCTGTTTAGTCAAGCCTTTTGTTAATGGTGTTTATGAGGTAAAGGAGTAGATCTGGAGGGTCCTCAGACATAGAGTGTTTTGGTAAACTGGGATGTATGGATGCTGTCAGTCCCCACTCGCTTGCTCACTCGAGTTTGTTGACGGTGCAGTGGCTGGCTGCTTTATGTCCCGGGGCTCCCTCATGCCTGTGTTACCTTCTGGCTCTCTCCTTTTAGTTATGCTGTCATAGTTAGTTGCCGGAGTCCCTGCTTGTACTCGGTGCAATATGTATACTGTTCCTACTTATTCAGGTGACATTGGGCATACCTAACCACCTGTGTTTTCTTTCTCTCCCCCCCCCACTCCAAATCTGTCCCTCTGAGTTACATGGAGTCAACAGGAAATCTTTTGGTGGAGACGGTGGGGACCTCGACTGGCTATCGTAGCCTGCAGGGAATCAGCCGTCAGACATTCTGTCGCATGTCCCAGACCCGGTGAAATGTAACTGAATTGTCTTGGCCAGGCCTAAGGGTCCCATCTGCATCTCATCATTGCTGAGGAGTGTGCTCCCATCACCCAATCAAGCATCCAGCCAGAGCAGGTCATGATATATTTTTTTACCATATTAACATGCCATTGTGTGTCATGCCTGATGTAAAGACTCTCGTCTCTGCGAGCCTACCACACAGATTTAATACTTGTCATTTTTAGGGCATACCTAACAACATGTTTTCTTTCTCTCTCTCTCTTCCCCCCCCCCCCCCCCCATCTGTCCCTCTGAGTTACATGTTGATCCTGGGATTGAGGTGCTGGCCTCTTCTGCCCCTCAGACCTGCTTGATCCATCCTGGTGCCCTGTGTCTGGTCGGAGTTTTATCGCCCCACTCCTGTGAAGGACGGCCCCATGAGGACAGTTGAGGGTTATACCTGTTAAAACTGTTAATATTATAGTCAGGCTGTCTGTTGTTGCCCAAATGAGGATGGGTTCCCTTTTGAGTCTGGTTCCTCTCGAGGTTTCTTCCTCATGTCGTCTGAGGGAGTTTTTCCTTGCCACCGTCGCCACAGGCTTGTTCATTGGGGATAGATTAGGGATAAAATTAGCTCATGTTTTAAGTCGTTCAAATTCTGTAAAGCTGCTTTGCGACAATGTTTATTGTTAAAAGCGCTGTACAAATAAACTTGATTTGATTTGATTTGATATAGTAACTACACAAACACACATACAGTGTTATAGCAACTACACTAACATACACACACACAAACTCACACACACACACACACACACACACACACACACACTGTTATAGTAACTATGCTAACACACACAAGCACACTGTTTTAGTAACCACGCTAACACACACACACACACACACACACACACACACACACACACACACACTGTTATATCAACTACACTAACCCACACCCACAGTGTGAAAGTATCTACACTAAAACACACACACGTTGTTATAGTAACTACACACACACACACACACACACACACACACACACACACACACTGTTATAGTAACTACACTAACCCACACACACACTGTTATAGTAACTATGCTAACACACACAAGCACACTGTTTTAGTAACCACGCTAACACACACACACACACACACACACACACACACACACACACAGTGTTATATTAACTACACTAACCCACACCCACAGTGTGAAAGTATCTACACTAAAACACACACACGTTGTTATAGTAACTACACACACACACACACACACACTGTTATAGTAACTACACTAACCCACACACACAGTGTGAAAGTAACTACACTAAAACACACACACAGTGTTATAGTAACTACACTAACACACACACACACACACACACACAGTTATAGTAACTATGCTAACACACACACAGTGTTATAGTAACTACGCTAACACACACACACACAATATTATAGTAACTACACTAACACAAACACAGTGTTATAGTAACTACGCTAACACACACACACACACACACACACATTGTTATAGTAACTACACTAATACACACACACATACCATCCTATAGTAACTATGCTAACACACACAGTGTTATAGTAGCCACGTTAAAACACACACACAGTGTTATAGTAACTATGCTAACACACACACACACACACACACACACACACACACACACACACACAGTGTTATCGTAACTATGTTAACACACAGACACACACACACACAGTTATAGTAACTACGTTAACACAAACACACAGTGTTATAATAACTATGCTAACACACACATGCACACAGTGTTATAGTAACTACACTAACACACACACACAGTGTTATAAGAACTACACTAACACACACACACACACTGTTATTCTAACAACGCTAACACACACAGTGTTATAGTAACTACACTAACACACACGCACACAGTATTATAGGAACTACACTAACACACACACACACACACACACACACACACACACACAGTGTTATTCTTACAATGCTAACACACACAGTGTTATAGTAACTACACAAACACACGCACAGTGTTATAGGAACTACACTAACACACACACAGTGTTATTCTAACAACGCTAACACACAGTGTTATAGTAACTACACAAACACACATACAGTGTTATAGCAACTACACTAACATACACACACACAAACTCACACACACACACACACACACTGTTATAGTAACTATGCTAACACACACAAGCACACTGTTTGAGTAACCACGCTAACACACACACACATACACACACAGTGTTATATTAACTACACTAACCCACACCCACAGTGTGAAAGTATCTACACTAAAACACACACACGTTGTTATAGTAACTACACACACACACACACACACACACACACACACAGTTATAGTAACTACACTAACCCACAGTGTGAAAGTAACTACACTAAAACACACACACAGTGTTATAGTAACTACACTAACACACACACACACACACACACACACACACACACACAGTTATAGTAACTATGCTAACACACACACACTGTTATAGTAACTACGCTAACACACACACACACAATATTATAGTAACTACACTAACACACACACACAGTGTTCTAGTAACTACACTAACACCAGTGATGGGAATAACGGCGTTACAAATAAACGGCGTTACTAACGGCGTTACTTTTCTTAGTAACGAGTAATCTAACTAATTACTTTTTACATCGTTATAACGCCGTTCCCATTACTTACAATAAAATACTATGCGTTACTTTATTAACCCTTTGGTGACTGACCCCTTGAAAATGGTTCCTCCAGGAACCATGACGTTTCAGTTGTCAAGACAACGGAAAAACTAAAATACAAATACAAATACAAGAGCATTTTGTTTTGTGCACAAGAGCATTGTGACGTATCTTTCTGTTTTTGTATTTTAGTTTTTCCGTTGTCTTGACAACTGAAACGTCATCGTTCCTGGAGGAACCATTTTCAAGGGGTCAGTCACCAAATTAAAGCTGTTCTCATCTGGCACGCTGCTCGTTCAGCCTTTCTTTACTCTGCTTTCGTGTGGGGCGGGGAGATGCGAGACAACGGCACAGTAAGCCAATCAGAGTAGATTTGGACAACATATGTGGGTAGGCCACGCCTACTGCACGACTGCGCACACTTTCAATCGGAAGACAGCGATGGCGAGCGGTCAGTCCAACACTGCGCTTTCACAATGGAAATACAGCCAATACTTTTCATTACTTGAAATAAAAGGCAAGAGTGTTTACGTGCAATGCACATTATGTCGAGGAACAAAGCGTTTGTCCTCGTCAGTGGCCAGTAATTAGTAACATAATTTTAATAACTACAAAAATATATTAAATTTGATAGATGTCTTATCTCACATTGTCCCACAAAAATATTAATATAGTGTAGATAACATTACTAATTGGTTCTGTTAAGTGTCCATTTCAGTCATTAAACACATTTAACATTCACTTTTATTATGATTACACTAATTGAATTTGATTTTTTTTTGAGGGGGAACAAAATGTAACGGAATAATTACTTTCTCTGGTAATTAGTTACTTTTATGACAAAGTAACTCCATTACTAACTCAGTTACTTTTTGGGAAAAGTAACTAGTAACTATAACTAATTACTTTTTGAAAGTAACGTGCCCAACACTGACTAACACACACACACACACACACACAGTTATAGTAACTATGCTAACACACACACACACACAGTGTTATAGTAACTACACTAACACACACACACACACACAAAAACACAGACACAGGGTTATACTAACACACACACACAGTGTTATAGTAACTACGCTAACACACACACAGTGTTATAGTAACACACACACACACACACACACACACATACACACACACACAGTGTTATAGTAGCCACGCTAAGACACACACGCACAGTGTTATAGTAACTATGCTAACACACACACACAAAATTATAGTAACTACACTAACACACACACACAATATTATAGTAACTACACTCACACACACACACAGTGTTATAGTAACTACACACACACACAAACACACACACACACACACACACACACACACACACACACACACAGTGTTATAGTAACTACACTAACACACACACACACCGTGTAATAGTAACTACGCTAACACATACACACATTGCTATAGTAACTACACTTACACACATACACACACAGTGTTATAGTAACTACGCTAACACACACACACAGTGTTATAGTAGCCACGCTAAAACACACACACACAGTGTTATAGTAACCATGCTAAAACACACACACACAGTGTTATAGTAACCAACTAAAACACACACACAGTTATAGTAACTATGCTAACTAACACGCACACACACACACACACACACACAATATTATAGTAACTACACTAACACACACACACACACACAGTGTTATAGTAACTACACTAACACACACAAACACAGTGTTATAGTAACTACGCTAACACACACACAAATTGTTATAGTAACTATACTTACACACACACACACACACACACACACACACAGTTATAGTAACTACGCTAACACACACACACAGTGTTATAGTAGCCACGCTAAAACACACACAGACAGTGTTATAGTAACTACCCTACCACGCAAACACCCAGTGTTAGAGTAGCCATGCTAAAACACACACACAGTTATAGTAACTATGCTAACTAATACACACACACACACACAGTGTTATACTAACTACACTAACACACACATACAATATTATAGTAACTACAATAAAACACACACACACACAGTGTTATAGTAACTACACTAACACACACACACACACACACAGTCTTATAGTAACTACACTAAAACACACACAGTGTTATAGTAACTACACACACACACACACACACACACACACACACACACACACACAGTGTTATAGTAACTACATTTACACACACACACAGTGTTATAGTAACTACGCTAACACACACACAGTGTTATAGTAGCCACGCTAAAACACACACACACACACACAGTGTTATAGTAGCCATGCTAAAACACACACACAGTTATAGTAACTACGCTAACTAACACAAACACACACACAATATTATAGTAACTACACTAACACACACACACACAGTGTTATAGTAACTACAATAACACACACAAACAGTGTTATAGTAACTACACTAACACACACTCAGTGTTATAGTAACTACGCTAACACACACACACACACATTGTTATAGTAACTACGCTAACACACACACACACACACACACACAGTGTTATAGTAACTACGCTCACACACACACACACACACACACACGGTGTTATAGTAGCCACGCTAAAACACACACAGACAGTGTTATAGTAACTACCCTAACAGGCACACACCCAGTGTTAGAGTTGCCATGCTAAAACACACACACAGTTATAGTAACTACGCTAACTAATAAACACACACACACACACAGTGTTATACTAACTATAGTAACTACACTAACACACACACACACACACACACACACACACACACACACACACAGTGTTTTACTCACTATGCAACACACACACACACACACACACACACACACACACACACACACACAGTGCAATAGTAACTACACTAACACACACACACACACACACACACACACACACACAGTGTTATATTAACTACACTAACCCACAACCACAGTGTGAAAGTATCTACACTAAAACACACACACGTTATTATAGTAACTACACACACACACACACACACAGTGCTATAGTAACTACACTAACACACACACAGTGTTATAGTAACTATGCTAACACACACACAGTGTTATAGTAGCCACTCTAAAACACACACACACAGTGTTATAGTAGCCATGCTAAAACACACACACAGTTATAGTAACTACGCTAACTAACACAAACAGACACACAATATTATAGTAACTACACTAACACACACACACACAGTGTTATAGTAACTACAATAACACACAAACAGTGTTATAGTAACTACACTAACACACACTCAGTGTTATAGTAACTACGCTAACACACACACACACATTGTTATAGGAACTACACTAACAAACACACACACACACACACACACACAGTTATTCTAACAACGCTAACACACACAGTGTTATAGTAACTACACTAACACACACACACACAGTGTTATAGTAACTACAATAACACACACAAACAGTGTTATAGTAACTACACTAACACACACTCAGTGTTATAGAAACTACGCTAACACACACACACACATTGTTATAGTAACTACGCTAACACACACACACACACAGTGTTATAGTAACTACGCTCACACACACACACACACACGGTGTTATAGTAGCCACGCTAAAACACACACAGACAGTGTTATAGTAACTACCCTAACAGGCACACACCCAGTGTTAGAGTAGCCATGCTAAAACACACACACAGTTATAGTAACTACGCTAACTAATAAACACACACACACACAGTGTTATACTAACTATAGTAACTACACTAACACACACACACACACACACACACACACACACACACAGTGTTTTACTCACTATGCAACACACACACACACACACACACACACACACACACACACAGTGCAATAGTAACTACACACACACACACACACACACACACACACACACACACACACACACAGTGTTATATTAACTACACTAACCCACAACCACAGTGTGAAAGTATCTACACTAAAACACACACACGTTATTATAGTAACTACACACACACACACACACACACACACACACACACACACACACACAGTGCTATAGTAACTACACTAACACACACACAGTGTTATAGTAACTATGCTAACACACACACAGTGTTATAGTAACTACACTAACACACACACACATTGTTATAGTAACTACACTAACACACACACACATTGTTATAGTAACTACACTAACACACACAGTGCTATAGTAACTACACTAACACACACACACTCAGTGTTATAGTAACTACACTAACACACACACAGTGTTATAGTAACTACACACACACACACACACACAGTTATAGTAACTACGCTAACACACACACACAGTGTTATAGTAGCCACGCTAAAACACACACAGACAGTGTTATAGTAACTACCCTACCACGCAAACACCCAGTGTTAGAGTAGCCATGCTAAAACACACACACAGTTATAGTAACTATGCTAACTAATACACACACACACACACAGTGTTATACTAACTACACTAACACACACATACAATATTATAGTAACTACAATAAAACACACACACACACAGTGTTATAGTAACTACACTAACACACACACACACAGTCTTATAGTAACTACACTAAAACACACACAGTGTTATAGTAACTACACACACACACACACACACACACACACACACACACACACACACACACAGTGTTATAGTAACTACGCTAACACACACACAGTGTTATAGTAGCCACGCTAAAACACACACACACACACACACACACAGTGTTATAGTAGCCATGCTAAAACACACACACAGTTATAGTAACTACGCTAACTAACACAAACACACACACAATATTATAGTAACTACACTAACACACACACACACAGTGTTATAGTAACTACAATAACACACACAAACAGTGTTATAGTAACTACACTAACACACACTCAGTGTTATAGTAACTACGCTAACACACACACACACATTGTTATAGTAACTACGCTAACACACACACACACACACACACACACACACACACACACACAGTGTTATAGTAACTACGCTCACACACACACACACACACACACACGGTGTTATAGTAGCCACGCTAAAACACACACAGACAGTGTTATAGTAACTACCCTAACAGGCACACACCCAGTGTTAGAGTTGCCATGCTAAAACACACACACAGTTATAGTAACTACGCTAACTAATAAACACACACACACACAGTGTTATACTAACTATAGTAACTACACTAACACACACACACACACACACACACACACACACACACACACACACAGTGTTTTACTCACTATGCAACACACACACACACACACACACACACACACACACACACACACAGTGCAATAGTAACTACACTAACACACACACACACACACACACACACACACACAGTGTTATATTAACTACACTAACCCACAACCACAGTGTGAAAGTATCTACACTAAAACACACACACGTTATTATAGTAACTACACACACACACACACACACACACAGTGCTATAGTAACTACACTAACACACACACAGTGTTATAGTAACTATGCTAACACACACACAGTGTTATAGTAGCCACGCTAAAACACACACACACAGTGTTATAGTAGCCATGCTAAAACACACACACAGTTATAGTAACTACGCTAACTAACACAAACAGACACACAATATTATAGTAACTACACTAACACACACACACACAGTGTTATAGTAACTACAATAACACACACAAACAGTGTTATAGTAACTACACTAACACACACTCAGTGTTATAGTAACTACGCTAACACACACACACACATTGTTATAGGAACTACACTAACAAACACACACACACACACACACACACAGTTATTCTAACAACGCTAACACACACAGTGTTATAGTAACTACACTAACACACACACACACAGTGTTATAGTAACTACAATAACACACACAAACAGTGTTATAGTAACTACACTAACACACACTCAGTGTTATAGAAACTACGCTAACACACACACACACATTGTTATAGTAACTACGCTAACACACACACACACACACAGTGTTATAGTAACTACGCTCACACACACACACACACACGGTGTTATAGTAGCCACGCTAAAACACACACAGACAGTGTTATAGTAACTACCCTAACAGGCACACACCCAGTGTTAGAGTAGCCATGCTAAAACACACACACAGTGTTATACTAACTATAGTAACTACACTAACACACACACACACACACACACACACACACACACACAGTGTTTTACTCACTATGCAACACACACACACACACACACACACACACACACACACACACACACACACACACACAGTGCAATAGTAACTACACTAACACACACACACACACACACACACACACACACACACACACACACACAGTGTTATATTAACTACACTAACCCACAACCACAGTGTGAAAGTATCTACACTAAAACACACACACGTTATTATAGTAACTACACACACACACACACACACACACACACACACACAGTGCTATAGTAACTACACTAACACACACACACAGTGTTATAGTAACTATGCTAACACACACACACATTGTTATAGTAACTACACTAACACACACACACATTGTTATAGTAACTACACTAACACACACAGTGCTATAGTAACTACACTAACACACACACTCAGTGTTATAGTAACTACACTAACACACACACAGTGTTATAGTAACTACACACACACACACACACACACACACACACACACACACACACACACAGAATGCTATAGTAACTACACTAACACACACACAGTGTTATAGTAACTACGCTAACACACACACACACCGTGCTATAGTAACTATGCTAACACACACAGTGTTATAGTAGCCACGTTAAAACACACACACAGTGTTATAGTAACTATGCTAACACACACACACACACAAACACACACACACAGTGTTATAGTAACTACATTTACACACACACACACAGTGTTATAGTAACTACGCTAACACACACACAGTGTTATAGTAGCCACGCTAAAACACACACACACACAGTGTTATAGTAGCCATGCTAAAACACACACACAGTTATAGTAACTACACTAACACACACACACACACAGTGTTATAGTA
>NC_083575.1:4003053-4005553 GCF_027579695.1 Neoarius graeffei | reverse complement strand
AGTATCTACACTAAAACACACACACGTTGTAATAGTAACTACACACACACACACACACACACACACACACACACACACACACAGAGTGCTATAGTAACTACACTAACACACACACACAGTGTTATAGTAACTACACTAACACACACAGTGTTATAGTAACTATGCTAACACACACACATTGTTATAGTAACTACACTAACACACACACACACACACACTCAGTGTTATAGTAACTACACTAACACACACACACACAGTGTTATAGTAACTACACTAACACACACAGAGTGTTATAGTAACTACATTAACAGAAACACAGTGTTATAGTAACTACACTAATACACACACATACCGTGCTATAGTAACTATGCTAACACACACAGTGTTATAGTAGCCACGTTAAAACACACACACAGTGTTATAGTAACTATGCTAACACACACACACACACACACACACACACACACACACACACACACACAGAAACACACACACACAGTGTTATAGTAACTATGCTAACACACACACACACACACACACACACACACAGTGTTATCGTAACTACGATAACACACACACACACACACACACAGTGTTATAGTAACTACGTTAACACAAACACACAGTGTTATAATAACTATGCTTACACACACACGCACACAGTGTTATAGTAACTACACTAACACACACGCACACAGTGTTATAGGAACTACACTAACACACACACACACACACACACACACACACACACACACACAGTGTTATTCTAACAACGCTAACACACACAGTGTAATAGTAACTACACAAACACACGCACAATGTTATAGGAACTACAATAACACACACACACACAGTGTTATTCTAACAACGCTAACACACAGTGTTATAGTAACTACACAAACACACATACAGTGTTATAGCAACTACACTAACATACACACACACACACACACACACACACACACACACACACACAGTGTTATATTAACTGCACTAACCCACACCCACAGTGTGAAAGTATCTACACTAAAACACACACACATTGTTATGGTAACTACACACACACACACACACACACACACACACACACACTGTTATACTAACTACAATAACCCACACACATAATGTGAAAGTAACTACACTAAAACACACACACAGTGTTATAGTAACTAGACTAACACACACACACACACACACACACACAGTTATAGTAACTATGCTAACACACACACAATATTATAGTAACTACGCTAACACACACACACTCACAGTTATAGTAACTATGCTAACACACACACACAGTGTTATAGTAACTACACTAACACACACACACACACACACACACACACACACACACACAGTGTTGTAGTCACTATGCAACACACACACAGTGCAATAGTAACTAAACTAACACACACACACACACACAGTGCTATAGTAACTACACTAACACACACACAGTGTTATAGTAACTACGCTAACACACACACAGTGTTATAGTAACTACGCTAACACACACACACACACACACACACACACACACAGTGTTGTAGTCACTATGCAACACACACACAGTGCAATAGTAACTAAACTAACACACACACACACACACACACACAGTGCTATAGTAACTACACTAACACACACACACAGTGTTATAGTAACTACACTAACACACACACAGTGTTATAGTAACTACGCTAACACACACACACATTGTTATAGTAACTACATTAATACACACACAGTGCTATAGTAACTACACTAACACACACACAGTGTTATAGTAACTACACAAACACACACACACACAGTGCTATAGTAACTACACTAACACACACACAGTGTTATAGTAACTACACTAACACACACACAGTGTTATAGTAACTATGCGAACACATACACGCGCACACACACACACTAGGGTTGTCGTAACTACACTAACACACACACACAGTGTTGTAGTAACTACACTAACACACACACACAGTGTTATAGTAACTATGCTAACACACACACACACACACACAGTGTTGTAGTCACTATGCAACACACACACACAGTGCAATAGTAACTAAACTAACACACACACACACACACACACACACACACACACACACACACACAGTGCTATAGTAACTACACTAACACACACACACAGTGTTATAGTAACTACACTAACACACACACAGTGTTATAGTAACTACGCTAACACACACACACACATTGTTATAGTAACTACATTACTACACACACAGTGCTATAGTAACTACACTAACACACACACAGTGTTATAGTAACTACACAAACACACACACACACAGTGCTATAGTAACTACACTAAAACACACACAGTGTTATAGTAACTACACTAACACACACACAGTGTTATAGTAACTATGCGAACACATACACGCGCACACACACACACTAGGGTTGTCGTAACTACGCTAACACACACACATTATAGTAAACATGCTAACACACACACACAGTAGTA
>NC_083575.1:3885553-3948053 GCF_027579695.1 Neoarius graeffei | reverse complement strand
CACACACACACACACAGTGTTATAGTAACTACACTAACACACACACACAGTGTTATAGTAACTACACTAACACACACACAGTGTTATAGTAACTACACTAACACACACACACACACACAGTGTTATAGTAACTACACTAACACACACACACAGTGCTATAGTAACTACACACACACACACACACACACACAGTGTTATTGTAATTACACTAACACACACAGTGTTATAGTAACTACGCTAACACACACACACACATTGTTATAGTAACTACACTAACACACACAGTTTTATAGTAACACACACACACACACACACACACAGTGTTATAGTAGCCACGCTAAAACACACATGCACAGTGTTATAGTAACTATGCTAACACACACACACAAACTTATAGTAACTACACTAACACACACACACACACACACACAATATTATAGTAACTACACTCACACACACACAGTGTTATAGTAACTACACTAACACACACACACACAGTGTTATTCTAACAACGCTGACACACAGTGTTATAGTAACTAGACAAACACACATACAGTGTTATAGCAACTACACTAACATACACACACACAAACTCTCACACACACACACTGTTATATTAACTATGCTAACACACACAAGCACACTGTTTTAGTAACCACGCTAACACACACACACACACACACACACACACACACAGTGTTATATTAACTACACTAAACCCCACACACAGTGTGAAAGTATCTACACTAAAACACACACATAGTAACTACACACACACACACACACACACACACACAGTGTGAAAGTAACTACACTCAAACACACACACAGTGTTATAGTAACTACACTAACACACACACACACACACACACAGTTATCGGAACTATGCTAACACACACACACACAGTGTTATAATAATTACGCTAACACACTCACACACAATATTAGTAACTACACTAACACACACACAGTGTTATAGTAACTACACTAACACACACACACACACAGTGTTATAGTAACTACGCTAACACACACACACACACACGCACAATGTTATAGTAACTACGCTAACACACACACACACACACACACAGTGTTATATTAACCACACTAACACACACACACACAGTGTTATAGTAACTACACTAACACACACACACAGTGTTATAGTAACTATGCTAACACATACACGCGCACACACACACTAGGGTTGTAGTAACTACGCTAACACACACACACACACATTATAGTAAACATGCTAACTAACACACACACACACACACACACACACACAGTAGTATAGTATAGTAATCACACACACACACAGTGTTATACTAACTATGCTAACACACACACACACATGTTATAGTAAACACGTAAACACACACATGCCTTATAGTAAACACACACTAATTTTTTTGTCAGAAATACATTTGTATAATAATGAGAAATGTAACTTTTTCAATGTGTTAGGGTTTTGCTGGGATTCGAACCTGGTTCGTTGGTGTGATGATCCAGCAAACCCCCACTAGGCCACCAGGGGAATGACTCAAATGCAGAGGCGTGAGGCGGAAGTAGAAAAAGTAACAAAAGGTTTATTTATACTATGTACACTATATACAATCCAGGGCAAAAAAAAAAAAAAAAAAAAACAAAGAGTATAATTCAAAAAGAAAAAGGCAAAAAATGCAAAAGCTCAGAAGATCCACAAAACACAGTACAAAGGAAACTGGAGATAAACATAACAGCACAAAGACTCCGTGACAAGAGGACTGAACTCAGGGGTATAAATACACAAACTAATTAAGGACACAGGTGAAGATAATTAGGACTAACAGGCAATTAACAAAAACACAAAACACAGGAACAGTGGCGGCCTCTAGAGGCCAAAATAAACAAGACACGAAAAGGAAATAACAGCGGCCTCTAGAGGCCAAAACAGTCCAAGTCCTAACAGGACCCCCCCCCCCCCCCCCCAGGAGCGTCTCCTGACGTTCCCAGGGCGATCCGGATGGGCCGAATGGAAGTCCCGACACAGTTCTTTATCTAGGACATCCCGAGCAGGAACCCAGCAGCGCTCCTCAGGACCATAGCCCTCCCAGTCCACCAGATATTGCAACCCGCCGCAGACCCGGCGGGAGTCAAGCAGGCGATGCACAGTGAACACAGTCTGCCCCTGGAAGATGCGGGGGGGTGGGGGGTTCCTAGGGGCAGGGGCATACGTAGACGTCAGTACAGGCCGCAACAGGGAAACATGGAAAGTGGGGTTGATCCTCAGAGTCCGGGGCAACTGGAGCCGGTAGGAGACAGGGTTCACCCTGCGCACCACCTTGAAGGGGCCAATGTAGCAAGGAGCAAGCTTGCGGTTCTCCACCCGCAGTGGAAGGTCCTTAGTGGACAGCCAAACCCGCTGCCCAGGGCGGAAAGTGTGTGCAGGTCTTCTGTGGCGGTTGGCCTGAGTCTGCTTGGTTCTGGAGGTCTGTATGAGGGTCTTCCTGACCTTGCTCCAGGTCTTGCGACACCGTCTCACATATTGGTTGACCGAGGGCACCCCCGCGTCCTCCTCCTGGTCTGGGAACAGAGGTGGCTGGAACCCGAATTGGCACTGGAATGGCGACAGCTTGGTGGCCGATGACTGCAGGGTGTTGTGGGCGTACTCTGCCCATGGCAGCCAGGTGCTCCACGATGTCGGGTTATCCATAGCCAGGCCTCGCAGGGTGGTTTCCAGGTCCTGGTTGAGCCTCTCCGTCTGACCATTGGACTGTGGGTGAAACCCAGAGGAGAGGCTGGCAGTGGCTCCGATGACCTTGCAGAACCCGTGCCACACTCGGGAGGAGAACTGGGGCCCTCGGTCTGAGACGATGTCCTGTGGAAGACCAAAGACTCGGAAGACATGATTAAATATAAGTTTCGCTGTTTCAAGAGCAGAGGGGAGTTTGCACAGAGGTATGAAGCGGCAGGCCTTGGAGAATCTGTCAACAATGACCAAAATGACCATGTTACCTTGTGACTCAGGGAGACCCGTGATGAAGTCGACTGCCACGTGGGACCAAGGACGCCGGGGAATGGTCAGAGGATGCAGGAGACCCTGGGGACGCTGTCGTGGGTTCTTGGTTCTGGTGCAAACCTCACAGGACAGGACAAATGACCTTACTTCCTGCTCCATGTTAGGCCACCAGAAGCGTCTTTTCAGGAAGTCCAAGGTCCTCCGAGCTCCCGGGTGGGCGGTGAGAGGGGAAGAGTGACCCCACTGGAGAACCTTGGCCCGGGCTTGATGTGGGACGTACAAGAGGCCCGGTGGCCCCGTCCCAGGACCGGGGTCCTGGCGTTGGGCTCATCGAACAGCCTCCTCAATACCCCAGCGGACAGGGGCCACAATCCGGGACACCGGGATAATAGGCCCGACTTCATTCTCCCTGTTAGTGGCAGAGAACAGCCTGGACAGTACATCAGGTTTGGTGTTCTTGGAGCCGGGATGGTACGAGAGGGTGAAGTCAAACCGACTGAAAAACAGGGCCCACCTAGCCTGTCGAGGGTTCAGTCTCTTGGCTTGCTGGAGGTACTCCAGGTTCTTGTGGTCAGTCCAAACCAGGAATGGATGTTGCGCTCCCTCCAGCCAGTGCCTCCACTCCTCAAGGGCCAGTTTGACCGCTAACAGTTCTCGATCCCCCACATCGTACCGGGACTCCGCAGGACTCAGGCGGTGGGAGAAGTAAGCGCAGGGGTGCAGCTTTCCTTCCGAACGTTGAGAGAGTACCGCGCCGACACCACTGTCCGAGGCGTCCACCTCCACGATGAATGGTTGGGAGGTGTCCGGGAGGACCAGAATGGGTGCCGTGCAGAAGCGGGCCTTGAGGTCTTTGAACACCTTTTCTGCCTGAGGAGACCAGCCATAAGATCCACCTGTCCCTTTGGTGAGGTCTGACATGGGTGCTGCCACAGAACTGAAGTTCCTGATGAACTTGCGGTAGAAGTTAGCGAATCCTAAGAACCGCTGAACCTCCTTAACGGACGTGGGAGTAGGCCAGTCCCGGACGGCCAGGGTCTTGGCAGGGTCCATTTGGAGTTGGCCTATCCGTACAATAAATCCCAGAAAGGAGACCTCGGGAACATGAAATTCGCATTTCTGGGCCTTGGCGAACAGATTGTTCTGTAGCAGCCTCTGGAGAACCTGGCGGACATGGTGGCGGTGCTCCTGCACGGTCTTGGAAAAGATAAGGATGTCGTCGAGGTAGACAAAGACGTACAGGTTAATCATGTCCCTTAAGACGTTGTTGATTAGGGCCTGAAAAACAGCTGGTGCGTTGGTGAGTCCGAAGGGCATCACCTGGTATTCGTAGTGCCCAGACGGGGTGTTAAAGGCAGTCTTCCACTCGTCTCCCTGTCGGACACGGATGAGGTGGTATGCGTTCCGTAGGTCCAACTTGGTGAAGACGGTGGCGCCTTGGAGCAGGTCGAAAGCAGTGGACATCAGCGGAAGGGGATATCGGTTGCGCACAGTGATCTTGTTCAGGCCCCTATAGTCAATACATGGTCGAAGCCCCCCATCCTTCTTGCCGACAAAGAAGAAGCCGGCACCAGCAGGTGAGGTGGAGGGTCGAATGAACCCAGAGACCAGGGCGTCTTTGAGGTATTCCTCCATAGCCTTGCGTTCTGGCTGAGAGAGGGAAAACAGTCTGCCACGAGGAGGGGTAGTCCCAGGGAGCAAGTCGATGGCACAGTCGTAGGCCCGGTGCGGAGGAAGAACGGCGGCCCTGCTCTTGCTGAATACCTCCTTGAGATCCCAGTACTCTGTGGGAACTTGAGATAACTCGGTGAGATCAGGGGGCTCGGCAGGAGACACAGGAGAGCTAGAGAGCAGACAAGAGGCATGGCATGCAGGGCCCCATTCCACAACCTGGCTTGTTACCCAGTCTATGCGAGGGTTGTGGCGAGTAAGCCAAGGAAGGCCTAGAATAATTGGGAACTCAGGTGAAGGAATCAGGTGCAGGGATATTTCTTCCTTGTGACCTTGAGACTGGAGGAAGACTGGAGAAGTAACTTGAGTGACTCTTCCATCACCTAACGCTTGGCCATCGAGGGCAGACACAGACAGAGGGACTTCAAGAGGTGCAGTAGGTATATTGATGCTTTGGGCGAAGTGAATATCCATAAAGTTCCCAGCCGCCCCTGAGTCTATCAAAGCTTGACAAGAGTGGACAGACTCACCCCAGGAGATGGAGACCGGGATGTAGATTCCTTGGCCAGGGAGTCCGGGAGAGAGGGTAGGCCCCGTCACAACCCTCCCTCGGCTGGACGGGGCGGTCCTTTTCCCAAGAGTTCGGGACATGATGCTCGGAAGTGACCAGGCTTGCCACAGTAGATGCAGCACTTGTCCCTCCTTCTGCGCTCCCTCTCAGATGCGGAGAGGCGAGTACGACCCACTTGCATGGGTTCTGGACAGTCACTGAAGGAGGTAGACGGTCTCCAGGTAGAGGTAGGGAGGCTGGGGGGGCTCAAGGCTTGGTGGCGTTCTCTCATCCTGTTGTCCAGACGAATAGCATGTGAGATGAGGGTTTCGAGGTCACTTGGGCATCCAATAGAGGCCAGACCGTCCTTGATGGGGTCAGACAGACCATGGTGGAAGGCTGACACCAGGGCAGTCTCATTCCATCCACTTACTGCTGCAAGTGTTCGGAACAAGATGGCGTAATCTGCGACGCTTCCTCCTTGCCGGATGGACATGAGCTTTCGGGCTGCGTCGGTACTGATGTCTGCCTGATCGAAGACCCGAAGCATCTCTTCAGAAAACAGCTGGAAATCAAAGCACTCAGGTCCCTGTCTTTGCCAGATAGCAGTAGCCCAGGCTCGCGCCTTACCAGCTAATAAGGTGATCACAAAGGCAATCTTGCAGCGATCCGTAGTGTAGGTGGTAGGCTGAAGCTCAAAGGTGAGTTGACACTGGGTAAGGAACTCTCGGCACTCACTGTGCTTGCCGTCATACCTCTGTGGTGCAGGAAGGCTGGGTTCGCGAGGTGAAGAAGGCAGCATGGCAGGAGGCACTGGAGCAGGAGTGGGAGCTGGATCAGGAGTGGGAGCTGGATCAGGAGCAGGAGATGCAGGCAGAGATGTCAGCTGTGCCAGGGTTTTCCCAATTTGCTGAAGCAGTTCCTCGTGGCGAGCAAGGGCCTCACGTGGGCTGGTGAGCGTACGTCCATGAGCGTCCATGGTCGCTCCGAAGCGTGTCAAAGCTGCCATAATTCCCTGAAGGTTGGCCGGGTAGACAGTTGAAGCAGCCTCTGCTGAGTCGGTCATGACGGAGTCTTTCTGTTAGGGTTTTGCTGGGATTCGAACCTGGTTCGTTGGTGTGATGATCCAGCAAACCCCCACTAGGCCACCAGGGGAATGACTCAAATGCAGAGGCGTGAGGCGGAAGTAGAAAAAGTAACAAAAGGTTTATTTATACTATGTACACTATATACAATCCAGGGCAAAACAAAAAAAAACAAAAACAAAGAGTATAATTCAAAAAGAAAAAGGCAAAAATGCAAAAGCTCAGAAGATCCACAAAACACAGTACAAAGGAAACTGGAGATAAACATAACAGCACAAAGACTCCGTGACAAGAGGACTGAACTCAGGGGTATAAATACACAAACTAATTAAGGACACAGGTGAAGATAATTAGGACTAACAGGCAATTAACAAAAACACAAAACACAGGAACAGTGGCGGCCTCTAGAGGCCAAAATAAACAAGACACGAAAAGGAAATAACAGCGGCCTCTAGAGGCCAAAACAGTCCAAGTCCTAACACAATGGATGCTTTTGTTACTATGACAACTAAAACTCAAAACCTTTAATGAGCACTTCTCAGCTGATTGGATCTTTAATCTTTGCTCGTCTTCCGTCACCTCAGGATGAAGTTTACAATTTATTCCCTGTCATTTCTCCCTTTTGCTTTGGTATTTTCTGCGTCTCAGGTTCCTGCGCTTCTTCTCACAAAATGTTCCTGATGCAAACAGCGACTTCGATTTCTTTTTTGCCATTATCACATCGCGAACTTTTTGAAAACCTTCCCCTCCGAGATTAAAACTGCTGATAAACCGCAAGTTTACGGTTTGTTCCAGAGTTACGTCCCAAATCGGCCTAACGCATAACAAATCACCAGGTCCACAGCAGGACGTGGCGTTTCCTGATGGCCGTCCCTGAGCTTCCTGTCCCGCTCCGGACACTTCCTCTTTAAAGCTGTGCTTGTTTGTATCAGCTGTCCAATACAAAGAGGAAATAAGTCCAAATGTCTCCGTTTACAGCTCATTACTGAGACTGGGTCCACCTGCCCTGGGACAGAACTCCGCTCTGCATTTCACAGGGTGATAAATCCTCCTTCAGCTACTTCAGGATCAGTCGCTCTTGCACGCGACATGGGAAACAAATGCATGTGAAAAACCGCGTTTTATTTTTTTATATCGCAATCACAGTTAATTGTCCGTAAAACTGAATGTTTCTTCAGATATTACTGAGATTAGTTTAATTAACTGTGTCATTTCAGTCATTTTCAGTGTGTCACATTTGTGGTTGCCTCAAATTGTCATGGCTGACATCACACTCAATTTGAGTTACAAGCTTGAAAACAGAGACACGCCTCTTCATTCAACAAACTCCGCCCCTGCATGTGTAACTCTCATGCACTTCTGAATAGTTACTAAATATGTAAATATATTTAAATGAGTTCCTCTGATGTGTCCTACTGACTAGAGATTATTTCATACTTAAAGACGGTTTTGAATTCTGTCGCTGTACATTGGAGTAAATCGTCTCTGAGTCTGAGCCAGAGAGAGTGAAAATAAAAGCATTAATAACGTTACGGTGTTGTGAACTTCCCCGAGTCTCTGGCTCACTCACACGTGGAACCCATTAAACAGGAAACGTGGGAGTCATAAATAATGCTCTAGCTGGCATTTTTTGGACGTGGCTGTTTGCACACAAGTGACAAAGTGGCGGCCACTGTAACGGGGCTCCAACAGGGCACAGCAGGTTAAAAATCTGATTGACCATGCTAACCAGCTAATACGCTAGCTCATAGCTCAAGGGTTAACTCGGAGACTTGGCCAGAATCTCTGGAATGCTGATAATTCCCTGAGAGTATGGTAAGGTGATGTGTGTAATACAGATCAGTGAGCGAAGACGTTAGAAAACTCGGTTCCAGTTCCACATCTGACAGTTTCAGAGTGCTGAACTGGAGACTCCTTCCAGAAACAATACACACACACACACACACACACACACACACACACACATTTCTCCTGACAGGAAACTTCACGACAACAACAACTCCACATGTTTATGAATCTGCTGATATGGAGCATCCGCTGTCCACATCTTCAACTCTTATCTCTTATTTTGATGTTTCTGACTTTAAAGAAGAGTGATTTTGGTGTTGGAGTTGGTGTAGATGTTGGTGTGGGTGTTGATGTTGCTGTTCATGTTGATGTTGGAGTTGGTATTGATGTTGGAGTTGGTGTTGATGGAGTTGGTGTTAGTGTTGATGTTGGAGTTGATTATGGTGTTGGAGTTGGTGTTGATGTTGGAGTTGATGGAGTTGGAGTTGATGTTAATGTTGGAGTTGGTGCTTATGTTGATTTTGTTGTTGGTGTTAGTGTTGATGTTGTAGTTGGTGTTGGTGTTGATGTTGGTGTTGGCGTTGATGTTGGAGATGGTGTTGGTGTTGGAGTTGATGGTGGAGTTGATGTTGGTATTGGAGTTGGTGTTGATGTTGCTGTTGATGTTGGAGTTGATGTTGGTGCTGGAGTTGGAGTTCGTGTTGGTGTTGATTTTGGAGTTGGTGTTGGAGTTGATGTTGGTGTTGATGTTGGAGTTGGTGTTGATATTGGTGTTGATGTTGATGTTGGTGCTGGAGTTGGAGTTCGTGTTGGTGTTGATTTTGGAGTTGGTGTTGGAGTTGATGTTGGTGTTGATGTTGGAGTTGGTGTTGATATTGGTGTTGATGTTGGTGTTGATGTTGGTGCTGGAGTTGGAGTTCGTGTTGGTGTTGATTTTGTAGTCAATGTTGGTGTTGATGATGGTGTTGATGTTGGAGTTGATGTTAGTGTTGGTGTTGGAGTTGGTGTTGATATTGGTGTTGATGTTGGAGTTGGTGTTGATATTGGACAGCTCAACTGAAGATCTGGGCGACAGTAGGCTGAGGCAGCAGTGTGAGTGTCCAGGCTGCCCTATTTAGGGAGAGCACAGCCTGCCCTGGAAGGGGAAGACCCTAGAAAAGGTGGGGTAGAGAATGCTCGCCCAGAATTACCTGGCTGGTTTACCATGACCAGCGGGTCTTCACTGCAGTGGTATGAAATGTAAAAAGATGAAACTGACCATCACTACTTGGCACGTCCGAACAATGCTGGACAATGACACCCGACCCGAGATGCACAGCCCTGGTTGCAAAGGAATTAGATCGCTATGGCATTGACATAGCTGCACTGCAAGAGACCAGACTACAAGGGCAAGGCCAACTCCAAGAAGAGAAGTACACCTTCTTCTGGAGTGGGAGAACAGATGAGAGGAGAGAAGCTGGTGTTGCAATTGCCATCTCCAACACAATCACTAAGAAATTGCCATCATTACCAACCGGAGCATCAGAGAGAATCATGATTCTACACATGCCAATATCCAAGAAACGTTTCCTGACCATTATCTGTGTTTATGCACCAACCATGGTGTACGGTACTCCAATGAAGATAAAGAAGCCTTCTATCAATCTTTGGCTGACGTGGTTGACCATGTGCCTAACACAAACAAGCTCCTGATACTAGGGGACTTCAATGCTAGAGTGGGAAATGACTATACTACCTATGAAGGCACTTTGGGATAATTTGGAAAGGGAAAGAGGAACTCCAATGGTGAATTATTACAGAATTTCTGTACTCAAAGAGAGCTTAGTGGCACCAACACTTTCTTCTACCAGCCAGAAAAGAACTATTTCACTTGGAAGCACCCACAATCCAAACACCCCCACCTGCTTGACTTCATTATTACCCATAAGGTTAGCATGCCAGAAGTCCTGCCCACCAAAGCCATGAGAGGTGCAGAATGCTCTACTGATCACTACATGGTATGCTCACAGCTCAGAATGAAGGTGGTGCTACCAAGGCACAAGAAACCAGCAAATGCCCCAGCTAAGAAATTGGATGTGAGTAAACTCAAGAGCGTTGAACAGCAGGAGAATTTCGCCTCTGCCCTCACAGCTGCTTTAGATGCCAATGAAGTAAACAGTGATGATATTGAAGAGCTATGGAAATGGCTGAAGCAAACTGCTTATTCTACAGCAGAAGAAATGCTCGGCCATTTGAAAAGGAGATCACCAGACTGGTTTCAAGAAAACAAAGAGGCTATCCAGTGTTTGCTAGCTGAAAAGCAGAGGGCTTACAGCACACACCTTCAGAAGAACTCGGCATCCACAGAGGCAGCCCTTAAAAACATCAAGGCCAAAGTGCAGAGAGAAATTAGAGTCATGAAGGACAAATGGTGGTGCAAGAAAGCAGAAGAACTGCAGGAGATGGCTGACAAAAATGACTTGCATGGTCTGTTCTATGGATTGAAAGCCATTTACGGACCAAAAAGCAATACAATAGCACCAGTGAGAAATGCTGATGGAGACCAACTTCTTACCAACATAGAAGACATTAGATCAAGATGGAAGGAGCACTTCTGTAACCTCCTCAACCAGCAAAGCTTTGCAGATCCACAAGCCTGTAACATGGTACAGCCTAGAGAAACTCGAGATGAGCTCTCAGCTCCCATCACTGAGCATGAACTGGAAAAGGCATTGAAGACCACGAGATGTGGCAAAGCACCTGGACAAGATGGGATCCCAGCAGAACTCTGGAAGACAGGGGGTCACAACCTGAAAAGAGAGCTACTACACTTATACAATGCATGCTGGGCAAATGCTTGTGTGCCACAAGACTTCAAAGATGCGGTCATAGTTACCATCTACAAGAAAAAAGGCCTACGCAGCAACTGTGGAAACCACCGTGGCATCTCCTTACTGTCTATAGCTGGCAAGATCCTGGCCAAAATCATCCTAAATCGCATCAAGAAGGTCTCAGAGGAGGTACTACCAGAGAGCCAGTGTAGATTTAGAGCTGGCCGGTTAACTATAGATATGATCTTCACCCTTCGTCAGCTCCAGAAAAAAGCCATTGAACAGCAACAACCCCTGTATGTCATCTTTGTAGATTTCTCTAAGGCGTTTGATACTGTGGATAGAGAGACACTCTGGAAGGTCCTGGAACTATATGGCTGTCCAGACAAGATTGTGAGAATCATCAAAGACTTCTATGAAGGCATGTCAGGCAAAGTCTCAATCGGCGGTGACATCAGCGATGCATTTACTATCAACCATGGCGTCAAGCAAGGGTGCATGCTAGCCCCAACACTTTTTACTCTTTACTTGGCAGCAGTCCTAGAAACAGTGGGAACCAACCTCAGCAAAGGTGTCTATATACAGACAAGGTCTGATGGCAAGCTTTTTAATCTTGCTCGACTAAAGTCCTCTACCAAGACAAGAGAAATACCGTATGTGTGAGAGAGCTACTTTATGCTGACAACTCTGCCCTGGTGTCAATCAATGCTGAAGAAATCCAAGAGATTGTGGATTGCTTTGCAACCACTTCCACTTTGTTTGGCCTGACAATCAATGTGTCCAAAACAGAACTTCTTTACCAACCTCCCATAGAAGAACCATCACCATGCCCAGATGTTCTTGTGAATGGGAAGATATTAACCAAAACAGAGAATTTTGTATATCTTGGCAGTGCGGTTACCAACACTAACTCCTCAGACCTGGAAGTTGACAGACGGATTCAAGCTGCATGCAAAGCTTTTGGCTCACTATATGGTCAAAACATGACATCAAAAGGACGACCAAAATAAAGGTATACAATGCAGCCATCCTGCCAGCCCTTCTGTATTCCATAGAGTGCATGATCCTCTACCGAAGGCATATCAAGAAACTCACCAGAACACAACTGCGGCACTTGCATCAAATCCTGGGAATACACTGGCAAGATAGAGTACCTGACGTTGAAGTGTTGAGGAGAGCCCAGACTTCTAGTGTTGAGGCACTCATTACAGCATCACAGTTTCATTGGGCTGGGCATGTACGATGCATGCCAGACTCCAGACTCCCTACAGTGGTGCTTGAAAGTTTGTGAACCCTTTATATTTCTGCATAAATATGACCTAAAACATCATCAGATTTTCACACAAGTCCTAAAAGTAGATAAAGAGAACCCAGTTAAACAAATGAGACAAAATATTATACTTGGTCATTTATTTATTGAGGACAATGATCCAATATTACATATTTGTGAATGGCAAAAGTATGTGAACCTCTCGGATTAGCAGTTAATTTGAAGATGAAATTAGAGTCAGGTGTTTTCAATCAATGGGATGACAATCAGGTGTGAGTGGGCACCCTGTTTTATTTAAAGAACAGGGATCTATCAAAGTCTGATCTTCACAACACATGTTTGTGGAAGTGTATCATGGCACGAACAAAGGAGAGTTATGAGGACCTCAGAAAAAGCGTTGTTGATGCTCATCAGGCTGGAAAAAGTTACAAAACCATCTCTAAAGAGTTTGGACTCCACCAATCCACAGTCAGACAGATTGTGTACAAATGGAGGAAATTCAAGACCATTGTTACCCTCCCCAGGAGTGGTCGACCAACAAAGATCACTCCAAGAGCAAGGCGTGTAATAGTCGGTGAGGTCACAAAGGACCCCAGGGTAACTTCTAAGCAACTGAAGGCCTCTCTCACATTGGCTAATGTTAATGTTCATGAGTCCACCATCAGGAGAACACTGAACAACAATGGTGTGCATGGCAGGGTTGCAAGGAGAAAGCCACTGCTCTCCAAAAAGAACATTGCTGCTCATCTGCAGTTTGCTAAAGATCACGTGGACAAGCCAGAAGGTTATTGGAAAAATGTTTTGTGGATGGATGAGACCAAAATAGAACTTTTTGGTTTAAATGAGAAGCGTTATGTTTGGAGAAAGGAAAACACTGCATTCCAGCATAAGAACCTTATCCCATCTGTGAAACATGGTGGTGGTAGTATCATGGTTTGGGCCTGTTTTGCTGCATCTGGGCCAGGACAGCTTGCCGTCATTGATGGAACAATGAATTCTGAATTATACCAGCGAATTCTAAAGGAAAATGTCAGGACATCTGTCCATGAACTGAATCTCAAGATAAGGTGGGTCATGCAGCAAGACAATGACCCTAAGCACACGTCATTCTACCAAAGAATGGTTAAAGAAGAATAAAGTTAATGTTTTGGAATGGCCAAGTCCTGACCTTAATCCAATGGAAATGTTGTGGAAGGACCTGAAGCGAGCAGTTCATGTGAGGAAACCCACCAACATCCCAGAGTTGAAGCTGTTCTGTATGCAGGAATGGGCTAAAATTCCTCCAAGCCAGTGTGCAGGACTGATCAACAGTTACCGTAAACGATTAGTTGCAGTTATTGCTGCACAAGGGGGTCACACCAGATACTGAAAGCAAAGGTTCACATACTTTTGCCATTCACAGATATGTAATATTGGATCATTTTCCTCAATAAATAAATGACCAAGTATGATATTTTTTGTCTCATTTGTTTAGCTGGGTTCTCTTTATCTACTTTTAGGACTTGTGTGAAAATCTGATGATGTTTAAGGTCATATTTATGCAGAAATCTAGAAAATTCTAAAGGGTTCACAAACTTTCAAGCACCACTGTAAAGCTGTCTTCTATGGAGAGCTCTCCGAAGGAAGGAGGAAGCATGGAGGACAGAAGCTTTGCTTCAAGGATGTACTAAAGAGACATGAAGAATGCTGATATCAACCCTGACACCTGGGAGCAAGCTGCGTCTGACAGAAGAAAGTGGAGAACATCGGTGAGGAGATTCATCAAAAGCATAGAAGAAAAGCGTCAGCAGGACTACCGAAGAGTGCATGACAGACGACACAACCCCACTGCAATGGGACACACATGCAACTTGTGTGGACGACTCTGCCGTTAACGTGCTGGCCTTGCAGCCCACTCGAGGGCTTGCAGGCCATAAAAACCTCTCAGTACAACAGTCATCATCGACCTCGATGGACTGCCGAAGAAGAAGATGTTGGAGCTGGTGTTGATATTGGTGTTGATGTTGGAGTTAGTGTTGATATTGGTGTTGATGTTGGTGTTGATGTTGGAGTTGGTGCTGATTTTGGTGTTGGAGTTGATGTTGGAGTTGATATTGGTGTTGATGTTGGTGTTGGAGTTGGTGTTGATTTTGGTGTTGGAGTTGATGTTGGAGTTGGTGTTGATATTGGTGATGATGTTGGTGTTGGAGTTGGTGTTGATGTTGGAGTTCCTCCTGTAGTTTACTGTAACATGGAGCTGCACTGATTGTGGAGTCCATTAGAGCAGTCAGAGAGTTTCACTGACCAGACATGGGGCCAGTAGATCTGTCTGTCTCTTTCTCTCTCTATGTCTGTTTCTCTGTCTGTCTATCTGTTTTTCTGCCTCTTTCTTTCTGTCAGTCTGTCTGTCTCTCTCTGTCTCTGTGTCTGTGTCTCTGTGTCTCTGTCTGTCTCTCTCTCCCTCTCTCTTTTTCAGTCTGTCTGTCTCTTTCTGGGATGGGTCAAGATTTGTAGCTGGATCTCTCTCTCTCTCTCTCTCTCTCTCTGTCTCTCTTTCTCTCTCTGTCACTCTTTCTCTCTGCTTGACTGCTTCTCTTTCTCTCTCGCTTTCTGTCTTGCTCTCTCACTCTCGCTATCACACGCTCTCTGTCTGTCTCTCTCTCTCTGTATCTCTCTTGCTCTCTCTCTGTATGTCTCTCTCTGTATGTCTGTTTGTCTGTCTGTATCTCTCTCTGTCCTCTCTGTCTGTCTGTCTGTCTGTCTGTCCCTCTCTGTCTGTCTCTCTCTCTCTGTCTGTCTGTCTGTCTCTCCCTCTGTCTCTCTCTCTCTCTCTCTCTCTGTTGTTGTTTCTTTATACCAATACTGAAGTGATGATGTGAGTTGTAGATGGCCCCACCCCTGTAAACAGCAGCACCCTGAGTGTAAAGTTGAAAGTTCAGCTGCTGTTTACAGACGACACGCCACACTGTGGCTCAAACCACATCACACAAAGATCCAGCGCAGTGTTGACTTTCCTGAGATCTTCGCTACGTTTCTTGGCCCATCACGGAAATTTTTGCGCAATAAGAAATTTTAAAGTGCTGAGCTCCCTCAAACAAACACACACACACACACACACACACACACACGCACACTGGAGCTCATCAGTAGGAGGGGAAGCATCACATCATCTGGTCCTCATCAATCAGATGATAAAGTGGCTGTAAATCAAACACACACACACACACACACACACACACACACACACACAGATTGCCGGAGCCATAAACATCGCCTCAGCTCAGTGGGTCAGAATGACGTCATGCTTTGCCAACTAAAACACACACACACACACACCCTGTGTAGCAGCACAAACACTCCCGCTGTGCACTGGGTGGAAGAGAACAGATCCCCTGCCGCCACTCTGTCAGTCCCCTGGTGCTCAGCAGAGCTGAGAGGAAAAGTTTGGTCAAGATAAAAGAGTCACTGCTGATTGATCTGGTTGGAACAGGACTCACAAGCACTCGGTTTCACGTGATTTCCACGTGATGCTTGTGCACTCTTTACAACAAACCCAGAGAACTCTTTCCGGTTCTGTTCTCACCATGACTTTCTGACCTACGGAGAATGTGTCCAACTCACAGCACTCACATTTCTGATGTCACAACAACATGAAAACTACATCCACCTGTCAGAGAGCATGGAACCCTGAGAGCATAAAACCCTGAGAGCGCAGGGCCCTGAGAGCATAAAACCCCAAGAGCACAGAACCCCCGAGAGCACAGAACCCAAAGAGTGCAGAACCCCAAGAGCATAAACCCCTGAGAGCACAGAACCCCTGAGAACGCAGAACCCCAAGAGCATAAAGCCCTGAGAGCATAAAACCCCAAGAGCACATAATCCCCGAGAGTGCAGAAACCCCAAGAGCGCAGAACCCCCAAGAGCACAGAACCCTGAGAGCATAAAACCCCAAAAGCATGGAACTCTCAAGAGTGCAGAACCCCGAGAGCATAAAGGCCCGAGAGCGCAAAACCCCAAGAGCACAGAGCCCTGAAAGCATAAAACCCTGAGAGCGCAGAACCCCCAAGAGCATAAAACCCCAAGAGCGCAGAACCCCGAGAGCATAAAGCCCCGAGAGTGCCAAACCCAGACAGCACAGAACCTCAAGAGCATAAAACCCCGAAAGCACAGAACCCCCAAGATTGCAGAACCCCTGAGAGCACAGAACCCCAAGAGCATAAACCCCCGAGAGCATGGAACTCCTGAGAATGCAGAACCCCGAGAGCATAAAGCCCCGAGAGTGCAGAACCACAAAAGCACAGAGCCCTGAGAGCATACAACCCTGAGAGCGAAGAATCCCCAATAGCACCAAACCCAGAGAGCACAGAACCCCAAGAGCACAAAACTCCGAGACCATAAAGCCCTGATAGTGCAGAACCCAGAGAGTGCAAAACCCCAAGAGTGCAGAACCCAGACAGCACAGAACCCTGGGCCACTTCCAACTCATTCCTCTGTGGAATTCCAGTAGCATGTGTGTCTGTGTCCCAAACCTCATGTTCTGTTCAGTGTATAGGGCACATAACTACTGTTACAAATGTCTTATTATGATAGAACTCTGGACGTGTCCCAAACTGCACTATACTCACAATATAGGGCACATAAACACCAACAAAAACATCACACCACCATCATGGATGTGTCCTAAATGATGCCCCCTACACACTACACAGGCCTTATAACCACTAATTCAAAGAACCCACTGTCCTCCGTGGACTCACTGTGGGCGTGTCTCAAACAACAGAACATACATGACTCACTATATTGGGTGCAAATGTCTGTCTATCACTCTAGCTGCCTGTCCTTCTACCAGTCTGCCCTTCTATCTCTCTGCCTGTCTGTCCTCTCAACCTGACTGTCCTTCAGTCTCTCTGTCTGCCCTTCAGTCTGTCAATCTCTGTCTGTCTCGTTAGATTCCAGTCATTACCTTCATGACCTTTGACCCCTGTACCCAAGTAATTTTCTGTGGTCCTAATATCCTGCCTGTGTGTGTCTGTGTGTGTGTGTATGAGAGAGAGAGAGAGATCATTTGTATAATATAAACATGATTTAAAAATAATTTACAGGCTGGTTACAAAACGGAAAAGATGCAGAAAGATGGAGTGATGGGTGTGTGTCAGAGAGAGAATGAGAGCGAGAGAGACAGAGAGAGAGAGAGAGAGAGAAAACTAGAACCCCCCGCTCCCTCCGCAGTCTCGTAAAACGCATGAACGCCGGCATTATTGTGAAAGCACTCTGATTTATTTTGGCTCGAGCTTTTACGGCCCCTCGTACACTTCCTATCTGCAATCAGGGGCCAAAATATGAAACATCAACACACGCCAAGTGTGTGTGTGTGTGTGTGTGTGTGTGTGTGTGTGTGTGTGAGAGAGAGAGAGAGAGAGAGAGAATACCACAGCCATGTGCAGTACATTCCTGAAGGAAAAGGTAAAGATCCATCACAGATGATATCAGACGTTTTGAAAGACTGAGATTAGAGGAATTTTAATTAAATATTGTTGCTGTGTTTCAGAGGAAATGCTGCTTTACTCCACATGTTCCTGTGGGGCGAACATGATGTGTGGTTTGGGACACACCACACAGTCAGCTGATGATGTGCCCTATAGAGTGAACAGGGCATTTGATTTGGGACACACCCACAAAGGACTGATGTTTCAGTGGATTGTACAGTGGATATGGGGTGTGGTCTGAGACAAGCCAAGAACAAACTACTACATGAAAGCTACGTTCATGAACAAAAACTTATCTGGAGAGAAAAGAACTAACCAAGCAAGAGAAAGCTAACCTAGCGAGAGAAGGCTAAACTAGCAAGAGAAGGCTAATCTAGCAAGAGAAGGTTAACCGAGCAAGAGGAGGCTAATCGAGTGAGAGAAAGCTAACCCAGCAAAAGGAGGCTAACTTAGCAAGAGAAGGCTAAACTAGCAAGAGAAGGCTAACCTTGGGAGAGAAGGCTAACCTAATGAGAAAGGGTTAACCAGGGGAGAGAAGGCTAACCAAGCAAGAGAAGGCTAATCAAGTGAGAGAAGGCTAACCAAGTGAGAGAAGTCTAACCTAGCGAAAGAAAGGGTTAACCTAGCAAGAGAAGGCTTACCTAGTGAGAAAGGGTTAACCAAGGGAGAGAAGGCTAATCAAGCAAGAGAAGGCTAATTGATCAAGGGAAGGCTAACCTTGGGAGAGAAGGCTAACCTAGCAAGAGAAGGCTAACCTAGTGAGAAAGGGTTACCCAAGGGAGAGAAAGCTAATCTAGTAAGAGAAGGCTACTAGAGAAGGCACTTGCTAGGTTAACTGAGCAAGAGAAGGCTAACTGAACAAGAAAAGGCTAACCGAGTAAGAGAAAGCTAACTGAGTGAGAAAGGGTTAACCAAGGGAGAGAAGGCTAATCTAGTAAGAGAAGGCTAACCAAACAAGAGAAGGCTAACCTTGGGAGAGAAGGCTCACTGAGCAGGAAGGTGTTAACCAAGGGAGAGAAGGCTAACTGAGTGAGAGAAAGCTAACCGAGCGACAGAAAGCTAACTGAGTGAGAAAGGGTTAACCAAAGGAGAGAAAGCTAACCGAGCGAGAGAAAGCTAACTGAGTGTGAAAGGGTTAACCAAGGGAGAGAAGGCTAACTGAGCAAGAGAAAGCTAACCGAGTGAGAAAGGGTTAACCAAGGGAGAGAAGGCTAATCTAGTAAGAGAAGGCTAACCTTGGGAGAGAAGGCTAACCGAGCGAGAAAGGGTTAACCAAGTGAGAGAAAGCTAACCGAGTGAGAGAAGGCTAACTGAGTGAGAGAAAGCTAACCGAGCGAGAGAAAGCTAACTGAGTGAGAAAGGGTTAACCAAGGGAGAGAAGGCTAACTGAGTGAGAGAAAGCTAACTGAGCGAGAGAAAGCTAACTGAGTGAGAAAGGGTTAACAAAGGGAGAGAAGGCTAATCTAGTAAGAGAAGGCTAACCTTGGGAGAGAATGCTAACCTAGTGAGAAAGGGTTAACCAAGGGAGAGAAGGCTAATCAAGCAAGAGAAGGCTAATTGATCAAGGGAAAGCTAACCTTGGGAGAGAAGGCTAACCTAGCAAGAGAAGGCTAACCTAATGAGAAAGGGCTAACCAAGGGAGAGAAAGCTAATCTGGTAAGAGAAGGCTACTAGAGAAGGCACTTGCTAGGCTAACTGAGCAAGAGAAGTCTAACTGAGCAAGAAAAGGCTAACCGAGCGAGAGAAAGCTAACTGAGTGAGAAAGGGTTAACCAAGGGAGAGAAGGCTAATCTAGTAAGAGAAGGCTAACCAAGCGAGAGAAGGCTAACCAAGCAAGAAGGGGTTAACCAAGGGAGAGAAGGCTAACTGAGTGAGAGAAAGCTAACCAAGCGAGAGAAAGCTAACTGAGTGAGAAAGGGTTAACCAAGGGAGAGAAGGCTAATCTAGTAAGAGAAGGCTAACCAAGCAAGAGAAGGCTAACCTTGGGAGAGAAGGCTAACCGAGCGAGAAAGGGTTAATCAAGTGAGAGAAAACTAACTGAGTGAGAGAAAGCTAACCAAATGAGAGAAAGCTAACTGAGTGAGAAAGGGTTAACCAAGGGAGAGAAGGCTAACTGTTGCCCCTTTTCCACCAAAGCAGTTCCAGGGCTGGTTCGGGGCCAATGCTTAGTTTGGAACCAGGTTTTCTGTTTCCACTGACAAAGAACTGGCTCTGGGGCCAGAAAAACCGGTTCCAGGCTAGCACCAACTCTCTGCTGGGCCAGAGGAAAGAACTGCTTACGTCAGTGGGGGGGGGGTTGTTAAGACCAACAACAATAGCAAGACTGAGAAAGGTCGCCATTTTTAAGCAACGAGAAGCAGCAGCTGTACAAATGCGGTCATCCATTATTATTGTTGTTGCTGCTTCTTCTCCATGTTGTTGTTGCTTCGATGTTCATGCCAAGGTTTATGCAAACGCAGCGACGTAACTGACGTATACAGTGACGTAACTGACGTATATAGCAATGTAATGACGTGGCTCCCCTTAGCACCCCGAGCTATGGAAAAGCAAACTGGTTCTCAGCTGGCTCGCAATTTGAACGAGTTGTGAACCAGCACCAGCACTGGCCCCGAACCAGCCCTGGAACTGATTTGGTGGAAAAGGGGTATGAGTGAGAGAAAGCTAACTGAGCGAGAGAAAGCTAACTGAGTGAGAAAGGGTTAACCAAGGGAGAGAAAGCTAACCGAGTGAGAGAAAGCTAACCGAGTGAGACAAAGCTAACTGAGTGAGAAAGGGTTAACCAAGGGAGAGAAGGCTAACCTTGGTAGAGAATGCTAACCTAGTGAGAAAGGGTTAACCAAGGGAGAGAAGGCTAACCGAGTGAGAGAAAGCTAACCGAGTGAGAAAGGGTTAACCTAGCGAGTGTATCTACTGTGTAAGTCTCTCGTTGAAGGTTGAATCCTGATGCTTTCATGATACCGCAGGCAGAGTCTCAGACGGCGTGCTGTCAATCAATCATGCTCATTAGAGTATTAGGCCACACCCACCAGTACATTCTCAGAACACTTGGTGCAGCTGCTTGAGAGTTTTATTTCATTTCTATCTCTTTATTTATTTATTTTTAAATAAATCTTGCTGGAGGTTTCATGTACGGTACAACTGTAGATTCGTATCATATAAACATTTTAATATTGTACAGCGTGTTCCAGAGTTATGAAACACACACATGGCTCACAGCAGCTGAGCTGCTTCTTCTATTTCAAAGTCACGCCGGAATTAATTATGGTGCTTTATAAAGCACTGTCAGTAATTTGTAAGCAGATTTATAATGATTTACGAAGGCACGCTTCATTAAAAGTGTCACCTCACGTTTTATGGCTCTAATTTGTCTGCGCATTTCCTCACCGTAAAAAGAGAAGCGAGGAGAAAATTAAAAAAGCGACCTCATTTCCTGTCCTGAGGAGCGCACTGGGGAACACGACATGTCCCCGAGTCGTACGAGGGTCCGAGCAGCGCCAGCCACCCACTAACACACACGGCGTAACGGATCAGAGATGAAAGAGCGGTGGCTTTTGCTGCGGTGTGTTCGCGGTGTGCTTTATGATTTAGAGGAGAATCCCGTCCAAACCCAGATCCTCTCCCACTTCCTGCTTATCTCAGCCAGAGATCTGCTGAGAGAGCTGAGTCGAGATGCAGCTGGCGTGTTTGTGGTGGGTTTGAAACATGGGGAAAGGAGCCAGATAGGCAGTGTGTGAGCACGCTAACCCCTCGCTCGCTCTGCAGCTGTGCTGTGTATGCTCTCTCTCAGAACCGTGCAGGAGAACGTGCGGGGTGCGTGTAAGTGTATAGCACGCGACGTCTACGTCTACTGGATTCAGTTTCTGTTACAACTACTCCAGCTCCAGAACACAGCTTTATATTCATTCGCTTGTTATCATTTCCATAACAACAGCCTTCTTTGTTGAGATGTTTCTTGAACATTGATGGAAGGAGTCTCCAATGTCAGATGGAAAGCTGGAACAAAGTCTTCAGACGTCTTCAGGACAGAGGAGTTTACGCTTTTTGTGGTTTATCGGTAACAAGCTATTTTTTTTAAATAAACAGAGAGAGAGAGAGAGAGAGAGAGATGAGGGAAAACCTGTTTAGAGATGTGCTCTTATATACATCCACCGGCCACTTTAATAGGAACTTGTTCTTGATCGTAAGATCCCTGTTCTTGGCTACAGGAGTGGAACCCAGTGTGTTCTTCTGTTTTCTGTTGCATGCTGAGATGCTTTTCTGCTCACCACGGTTGTAAAGAGTGATTATATGAGTTACTATATCCTTCCTGGTAAAAAAGCCCGAACCACCATGAATCTGTCCATTTTCTGATCTCTGCCCTCTCTTATCAACAAGGCGTTTGTTTCCACCCACAGAACTCTCACTTACTCACTCACTCGATGTTTTTTGTTTTTGGCACCATTCTGTGTAAACTCTAGCGACTGTTGTGTGTGAAAACCCCAGGAGATCAGCAGTTTCTGAAATACTCAAAC
Organism: Neoarius graeffei; assembly: GCF_027579695.1. Lineage (NCBI taxonomy): Eukaryota > Metazoa > Chordata > Actinopteri > Siluriformes > Ariidae > Neoarius > Neoarius graeffei. Next base: position 3,925,896 of record NC_083575.1, on the reverse strand, counting down.
CAGCAGTCCATCTGGATCAAACCAACACCCATACCACAGTGACAGAAAGTCACACTTTGAGATCACAGTTTTTCCCTTTCTGATGTTTGAGCACTGTGAACATTAATTAGCTGAAGCGCTTGATTTGTATCTGCATAATTTGATGCATTAAGGGATCGGCTGATTAGAGAACTGCATCAAAAAGCAGGTGTACGTAGGGGTGTTCCTAATAAAGCGGCCAGTGTGTGTGTGTATATAGGATCAGCAGCAAGATAGTGATTGGCCTCTGTCGTGTTTTATTCCTTACATAAATAAGGACATCGTTCACTTTTTCACTGAGCACTTCACTAGTGTTTATATGTGACTCCTGTGTGTGTGTGTGTGTGTGTGTGTGTGTGTGTGTGTGTGTGTGTGTGTGTGTGTGTGTGTCAGTCAGATAAAAGCCTCCAGATGCAAAAAATATTAAAGCAGAATTCAACAAGACTATTTTAATTCCTCAGTGCAACCAACCTGCCGAGGTTCTCCTTTGGTTCTGCGGCTCGGTGGGTTTTTGTTCTCCGCCCTACAAAACAGGGTTTCTCTTTCACAAAAGGTTCCATACAGACCCCCCTTTCTCATCTCATCTCATTATCTGTAGCCGCTTTATCCTGTTCTACAGGGTCGCAGGCAAGCTGGAGCCTATCCCAGCTGACTACGGGCGAAAGGCGGGGTACACCCTGGACAAGTCGCCAGGTCATCACAGGGCTGACACATAGACACAGACAACCATTCACACTCACATTCACACCTACGCTCAATTTAGAGTCACCAGTTAACCTAACCTGCATGTCTTTGGACTGTGGGGGAAACCGGAGCACCCGGAGGAAACCCATGCGGACACGGCGAGAACATGCAAACTCCGCACAGAAAGGCCCTCGCCGGCCACGGGGCTCGAACCCGGACCTTCTTGCTGTGAGGTGACAGCGCTAACCACTACACCACCGTGCCGCCAGACCCCCCTTTAGAAATAGTAATTCCTTTATGGGTCTTAAGGAGGGCTATTTAAGTTTTGTTGTTGGTGGCGTTTAAAAGAGGATTTTTTTTCTTCCTAAATCTTCGAAAAAGCTGATGTAAATCATGTGCCTGCCCCCTCCCCCAAACTTTATCAAAACAAATCCATTTAACCAGTTCTAGTGCAAAAGCCAACGAGAGCCAACGGAAAAAAGTAAACCAGTCGCACAGCAGATTGATGGTGGTGCAGTGTTTCTGTTCAGCAGGTTCACCGGACGTCTGCGCTGTAAAATTTTGCTGTAATCGTGGTTTAGTTTCAGAAGCCAACACCTGCCGCGTCCCATTTTTTCACCAAAAAGTCCATTTCAGCAAATCAGCACTCTGAAGCTCAAGACGTCATCCACCACTACGTCTGTTCTCAGTTCGCTCACTAAAGTGGCATTTATTTTTCTAAATAGTGCATTTAAAATAAACCACACACACACACAAAAAACGTCAGTGATATCGATGAACAGGTGAGCGTATCACAGCTTGGGCGTAACAAGAAACCTGATCCAGCCAACGGCAACTGGCTCACTCTTTTTAGATTTGCTTTAATAAAGTTTTACTTTTCAGATCATGAGAATTAATTATTTATTGACAGAAAACAAGAAAAATGGAGTTCTGTGGTTTTGTCCTTGAATTCTCCTTTTTTTTTCTTCAAATGTTTGAATTATCTCATCTCATCTCATTATCTGTAGCCGCTTTATCCTGTTCTACAGGGTCGCAGGCAAGCTGGAGCCTATCCCAGCTGACTACGGGCGAAAGGCGGGGTTCACCCTGGACAAGTCGCCAGGTCATCACAGGGCTGACACATAGACACAGACAACCATTCACACTCACATTCACACCTACGCTCAATTTAGAGTCACCAGTTAACCTAACCTGCATGTCTTTGGGGGAAACCAGAGCACCCGGAGGAAACCCACGTGGACACGGGGAGAACATGCAAACTCCGCACAGAAAGGCCCTCGCCGGCCACGGGACTCGAACCCGGACCTTCTTGCTGTGAGGCGACAGCGCTAACCACTACACCACTGTGCCGCCCTGTTTGAATTATTTAGGAAAAAAAACTAGCGAGGAAAGGCTCACCTAGTGACAAACTTTACCAGAGCAAGTTAAAGTTCATTGAGTTGGTAAAAGTTGCTTACCAAAAAAACCCCTCTAACAGACTAAAAGCTGACGAATGAGAGAAAGTTATTCAACCAGAAAACATTAGCCAAGCAAGTTAAAGCTCGTGAGAAATCAAGGTTGAAATAAACAAGTGAAAGTTTTCTTCAAGAGTGAAGGATAATCTAATGAGCAAAAGAATAATAAAAGAAATCTATGTAAAAAACAATTAATCTACCAAAAAAAACCCCCTAATCTCATGAGCTAAAGTTAACAGAGCAGGTTAATTAAAGCTCGCTAGCATGTGAACTTTGGATGACCAGACGTCCCCATTTTCTGAGGACAGTCCCCGTTTTTGGTGGCCTGTCCCCAGCTGGAGCTGTCCCCGGAAATGTCTCTGTTTTTAACCATAACCGACAGACCCAGAAAAAAAAAACAGACTGAAACATCACCCAGATTTCAGCAGACGTCTCACGTATTGTTTTGTCGATCACTTTAAGACGGGTTCAGGCCGATAGCAGAAATGTTCTAGAACAGGGGTTCTCAACATTTTCTGCTTTGAGGCCCACATATTCATACTTGTACTGAGTCAAGGCCCATTAAAAAAGATCCCCAGTTATTTTGGCTCATCTATTCTATTAGAATCTAATAACCTATCGTAAAGTATATTAATGGGATGCAACATCACTCCTTGCTACAGATGGGAGCCCAAGAATTAAATAAATGCAATAAAAACAATCTGTTTGTAATTGTAGGTATTGTATTTAAAACTGTATGTGCCAGAAGCCAAACCCATGCATGCAGGTCATTCTCAGTCAAAAGGGATTAATGATCCAAAAGTGGAGTCTGGCCCATTAACACAAGAACTTACTGCCATGTTTGCGTTCAGCAAACAAGCAAGTTATTAAAACCAAGAAGTGGATTTAGAAACCACTCAATTGGATTAGATCCTTACATGCTAACAAAGAATGATTTTTCCTGTGAGTTAGAAAATGATCCATCCGTTGAGTTCCCCAACATCCCAGACGACCTGGTGCTGCAGACATCGTTCTACACAAACACACAGATGAAAACCTGGAAGAGCAAGGAGGAGAACAACTTTTTATATGTGTCTGGGTTAAAGAGCTGGGGATCAGGACACTACAAGGTAGATGGCAGGAGACAGATCTAAGTGCAGGAAGAGTGTTTATTAGCAGGCATGATACTTACAAAAACAAAACTCAAAACAGAGTATTTAAACAGCGTTATAAACATGGCTAGAAACAAACGTGACAGTGATAATGATGATACTTCGCAAATCCTCTGTGAAAACAGCCTCCATATCTGTGCGTGCTGATTGCGCTCAGTATCAGGTGTTTCCCATAATGACCAGGTCCCAAGTGTGTGCATAATGTGCTCCGTGAGCTCGCACGGCCGTTTGAGCTACGCCAGGCTTAAGCGTGTGAAGGTGTGACAGTCAAGTGTTCACCTGCTGTGTGACCACAACTATTAGCTCACATGTACATCGCCACCAAAATGCCTCATTTTCATCGATAACCCATCGCAAAGTATCGTGAGCTGTAGTGTGACCGTAGCTTAATGAGGTGGATGTGATGTCGGATGCAGCCCAGCAGTCGTACTCTACTCCGAGTAAAAAAATTTACTTCAACTTGAAAAAAATCCACGGCTCACTTGATGGCACTTCATGGCCCACTTCATGGCCCAGTGGTTGAGAATCCCTGATTTAGAACACCTCTGGTGAGAGCTTTTCCAGTGTTTTGACTGGTAGAGCTGAGGAACAGCTTTTTTAGCTTGGTGCTAGAATCTTTGCCGAAACTACAGTCATTCATTTACCTTTGACAGATCGCTTCATCCACTCCTGGACAGGTGAACCATAGTGTTTTCTTGTAAGCCGAAGTGACATTGTTTGTCATGGATGTTTATTTAGCCTTTAAATGTGTAAGCTACGTTTTGTGATGTTGTATATGACATAACATTGCTTGTCACATTGTATTGAGATGTAGCGGTTAACCAAACAAACTAATGCTAGCAGGAGAAAGCTCAGTGTAGCGCCAATCAGTCAGGTGAACTTGTTGCTAGATGTAGTGTTGCAGTAACAGAAATCCAGCCGAGGGAAAACTGTAACGGTTCAATGGCAAAAGCTAACTTACACACAGATTAGTGAGCTTTCCCACAGAGTAGCTGGCTCTGTAAAGCTGTAGGTTTATGGTAATGTTACCAAAGTGTCAGTAATCCGTATAATTTGTTGTGATGTGTAGCGGATTACACGTTTTGATTAAGGCTACTCATTTAGGCGCGGTCACCAATTCAGCTACGGCTACAATTTAGGCTATACATTGTCCATTACTAGTCATATATACAGTGGTGCTTGAAAGTTTGTGAACCCTTTAGAATTTTCTATATTTCTGCATAAATATGACCTTAAACATCATCAGATTTTCACACAAGTCCTAAAAGTAGATAAAGAGAACCCAGTTAAACAAATGAGACAAAAATATTATACTTGGTCATTTGTTTATTGAGGAAAATGATCCAGTATTACATATCTGTGTGTGGCAAAAGTATGTGAACCTTTGCTTTCAGTATCTGGTGTGACCCCCTTGTGCAGCAATAACTGCAACTAAACGTTTGCGGTAACTGTTGATCAGTCCTGCACACTGGCTGGGAGGAATTTTAGCCCGTTCCTCCGTACAGAACAGCTTCAACTCTGGGATGTTGGTGGGTTTCCTCACATGAACTGCTCGCTTCAGGTCCTTCCACAACATTTCCATTGGATTAAGGTCAGGACTTTGACTTGGCCATTCCAAAACATTAACCTTACTCTTCTTTAACCATTCTTTGGTAGAGTGACTTGTGTGCTTAGGGTCGTTGTCTTGCTGCATGACCCACCTTCTCTTGAGTTTCAGTTCATGGGCAGATGTCCTGACATTTTCCTTTAGAATTGGCTGGTATAATTCAGAATTCATTGGTCCATCAATGATGGCAAGCCGTCCTGGCCCAGATGCAGCAAAACAGGCCCAAACCATGATACTACCACCACCATGTTTCACAGATGGGATGAGGTTCTTATGCTGGAATGCAGTGTTTTCCTTTCTCCAAACATAACGCTTCTCATTTAAACCAAAAAGTTCTATTTTGGTCTCATCCATCCACAAAACATTTTTCCAATAACCTTCTGGCTTGTCTACGTGATCTTTAGCAAACTGCAGACAAGCAGCAATGTTCTTTTTGGAGAGCAGTGGCTTTCTCCTTGCAACCCTGCCATGCACACCACTGTCGTTCAGTGTTCTCCTGATGGTGGACTCATGAACATTAACATTAGCCAATGTGAGAGAGGCCTTCAGTTGCTTAGAAGTTACCCTGGGGTCCTTTGTGACCTCGCCGACTATTACACGCCTTGCTCTTGGAGTGATCTTTGTTGGTTGACCACTCCTGGGGAGGGGAACAATGGTCTTGAATTTCCTCCATTTGTACACAATCTGTCTGACTGTGGATTGGTGGAGTCCAAACTCTTTAGAGATGGTTTTGTAACCTTTTCCAGCCTGATGAGCATCAACAATGCTTTTTCTGAGGTCCTCAGAAATCTCCTTTGTTCGTGCCATGATACACTTCCACAAACATGTGTTGTGAAGATCAGACTTTGATAGATCCCTGTTCTTTAAATAAAACAGGGTGCCCACTCACACCTGATTGTCATCCCATTGATTGAAAACACCTGACTCTAATTTCACCTTCAAATTAACTGCTAAGCCTAGAGGTTCACACACTTTTGCCACTCACAGATATGTAATATTGGATCATTTTCCTCAATAAATAAATGACCAAGTATAATATTTTTTGTCTCGTTTGTTTAACTGAGTTCTCTTTATCTACTTTTAGGACTTGTGTGAAAATCTGATGATGTTTTAGGTCATATTTATGCAGAAATATAGAAAATTCTAAAGGGTTCACAAACTTTCAAGCACCACTGTATGGTAATTAATTTAATATATTTGCTTTCATGGGTCTAAAATGTCTATTTCTGCTCGCCTACAATTTAAAGGAGAACTGAAGGCAAATTTGTTATTATCAAAATTCTATTTATCTCATTTTATTAAATATAGGAATGTATTTTTATAGCTATTTTGTCGCTGCTATAGTAAGTTATGAGTGTTTGAAATATGCTCTGTAATATATCAGTCCATATGTCAAAGCAATGGCTGTAAACGAGATTCGTTGAGACCTGTGCGAGACATCGTAGGAGGGAAGCAAAACATACAGCGGAAATCAAACCCTGTGTCTGAAATCGCTCACTTGTTCACTACTCCCTATTCCCTATATAGGGAATTACTATATAGAGGACTATATAGTGAGCTCATTGGTAAAATGAAAAAACGCTTTCGGACACTAGTGCAGGACGAAAAGACTCAAAAACTCCTTTGTCCCTCACGCCATCAGACTGTACAACTCCTCTCTGGGGGGAGGAGGCGTAACAGGAGGACAGGGGACGGGAAGGAGCAGTAGCCTAGCCTGACAATGAGCAATACCGGACAATGTGCAATATAATGTGCAATATAAAGTGCAATATCTCTCCAGCTTCACCCCCCCCCCCCACACACACACACACACACTTACCCTAACCCCACTTCTCCCCCTTTCCCCCCTTCCTCTCTTCCCCATATCTTATTCTTTTATATTTGTATATGTAAATACTTAATTTATTTTAATTTATCTAGAAGTTTTTCTCTATTTCTTTTCTCTGTTTATCTGTAATGATGCTGCTGGAATCTTAATTTCCCTGAGGGAACCCTCCCAAAGGGATCAATAAAGTTTATCTAATCTCTAATCTAATCTAGTCCGTCACGCTGGTATTTACGTCATTACTGTCACACAATTAAAACGTGCCAGATCAGTCGGCTGGTGGGTTTCAAAATAATAAATACATGCGTGTGTTTTTGTGATAAATCCATATTATACTGAGCGCATTTCACACATTAATCAATACACAGTACCTGCAGCTTTCAGTTCTTTTAAATCAAGGCTGAATACTTTCTTCTTCGCCGCTGCCTTTTATTAAATCACATTTGAGACTTTTAATTTGATTTCTTTCAGCGTGAACGCAATGCATGATGGGATATATTGCTTTGGTTAGTGACCATCGTTGTACACTACTTTTCGTGATGCATTGTGGGATACTTTGAGTGCACTATATAGGGTGTAAATAATCCTCACTAAGGTTTCGGACAGCACTACAAAATGGCATCCTCACTATATAGTGCCCTATATAGTGAGTAGGGAGCGATTTCGGACACAGGGAAAGTGACCAACATCTGCCAACATTGTCAAAAGACGCGCGTGCCCTCTTTCGAATGCCGATGCAATCAAGCTGGAAGTTTTGTTTGTTTTGATAGCAATCAGGAAAGTTTGAAAAAGTAGTCAGTAATCGTCATTTAAACTTGTTTTTGTGCAATATTTCATTTGGAAAACAGTTTTCAAAATGGCGGTACTGACACCTGGCTGGCACGTCATGTTTCGAATTCTCGCACAAGTCTCGTGAAGATCGCGCGGATAAGCGACACCTACCGTGGACCAAACGAACTAAATTCAACACGGCTAAAAACTAAACAGGCCGATAAGTATAATATTTAATTGCAATTAGTTGCCAATACAAGTCACGATATAAGGTTACTAAAACCAAAAATGTAATTGAATAACACGTTAATTAAGAAATAAAGCAAGTTTAAAAATGACTTCAGTTCTCTTTAAGAGTCTATAAATCTAAACTGTGTTCCCATACCAGAGATTTTCACATTGTCTTTAATGAATGTGAACCTAAAGCAGGTGCAGAATCGGCCTACAGCGCACTCAGTGAGGAAAATCCCACTTTTTATGCAATGCATGATCAAAATACATGAAAACCAGAAATGTCTCCACTTTTTATTACAAAGATGAAAACATTAGATGTTTTAATGATCTTTTGACCACCGAACTGAAAACATCCCCTGTTTTCTTTTCAGAAATCCGGTCACCTTATGTTTGGATCATCTCATAAGCAAAGGTCAGTCGAGCGACATTGCTGAAGTGAAGATCAGGTGTGAATCAGAGACGGGGATGAGTCAAAGGAACTTCGTCCACCAAAAATGTCACAACTGATGGAGCGCATTTAAATTTAAGGGTTAAATAAATCACATTTAATATCAATATGAACCAAATTTTGTGTGTGTGTGTGTGTGTGTGTGTGTGTGTGTGTGTGTGTGTGTGTGTGTAATAATTGAAATAAACACTCATTTTGTGCTCGATTGTACACCACCATCGTAATTACATTCCAGCGTTCCAGCAGCTTCATGCAGTGATGTAAATGAATCAGTAATTGGACCTCAATACTTAACAAACCCCTTGGACATAAAAATGTACAAATCACACACACACACACACACACACACACACACACACACACACACACACAGGCGAGTAAAAATAAAACGTGTTGTGAATCTCATGTTTTTATGTTGCCATTTTGGCTCCTCGTGCTTTTCCTCCACCGTTCTCATGCCTCACTCAGCTGGAACCCGCTCACCTCTAATTGTTTTCGCTGCAGATTTTATCCAAACGATCATTACTCCAAGCGTATATTCTGTGGAAAGGCCATAAAAAGTCGTGTAGCATTAATTCACAGTGTAAATTTACAGGTAAAGTTCGTCATCGTGGCAGTGGCGATTGAGTGACTGTTCGCCTTCGCTCGTCCCTAATGACCAATTAGACCAATTATTTAATGCACTCTCGTTCTCAAATCTTCTGTCCTGCCTGCCAAACAGTAACGCAGCCAGCCAACGAGGCGAAGACGTCCTTCCAGAGGTCAGTCACACTGAATTGAAATATCTCATGTCCAAAAACATAAAAGATTTACGACTGTTTGATTTTTTCTAAATGCTGTTAGCGCTCTCTCTCTCTCTCTCTCTCTCTCTCTCTCTCTCTCTCATGGCAGTGAGTGCACAGACACAATGCAGCAGCTAATAAATATTCATAACAACTCCTTTTTTTATTTATTAAAACTGAACACTCTTAAATTTTATATTATGGACTTTTGACAGCCTTGTAAATGACCGTTTTGTATTGATTTGTACTCGTGATACAATGTTTAGCAGGTCAGATCAGTGTTAGCCAAAGGACAAAATGAGACCAAGGTTGAAAGTTGAAAATGCTTGCATTTAAATTTGTGTATTGTACAACGTATACCAACATCAAATGATCATGAATATATACAACAAGGGATTTGAATATTTCACCCTCTACGGTGCATAATATCATTAAACAATTCAAGGAATCTGGAGGAATTTCAGTGTGTAAAGGGCTCAAGCATAATCTGAACCCCCATGATCTTCGATCCCTCACTGTATCAGGAACCGTCATTCATCTACAGCTGATTGAACCACATGGGCTCAGGATTACTTTGGCAAACCTTTATCAAGCTACAATACGGAGTTACATCCACAAACACCAGTTAAAACTTTATGAAGCCTTATGTTAACTGTGTCCAGAAGCACCGTCGACTTCTCTGGGCTTGGAGGCGTCTGGGACAGACCATCACACAGTGGGAATGGGTGTTGTGGTCAGACAAATCAGTATTCCAGGTCTTTTTTGAGAGAAATGGATGCTGAAAGCCAGGGTGTGTCATGGGATGGGGTTGGGTCAGTGCCCTTGGCAAAGGTAACTTACACTTCTGTGATGAAGCATTAATGCAGAAAAGTACACTGAGATTTTGGAGCAACATCTGCTGCCTTCAAGACGACGTCTTTTCCAGGGAGATTTCAACAAGACAATGCAAAACCACATTCTGCTCACATTACAAAGGCGTGGCTGTGAAAGAAGAGGGCGTGTCCCCTCTGTCCCCAATAGAGAGTGGGTGGAGAATTTAGAAATGAGAAATATAGCAGTGATGACCCTGAACTGTTACACACCTTAAGACCTGTTTACAGGAAGAACAGGACAAAAATAACCCCTTAAACACTTCATTACTTGGAGTCTTCAGTCCATAAACATCTTTTAAGTGTTGGGAGAAGGAACAGGAACTTTATAAAGTTTGAAATGCTTTACTGTCACAACGTAGATTTGAAATGTGTTCCAAGAATCAAAATTGAGAAGTGTTTATTTTGTAAAAACAGGAAAATCATGAAGTAAAACATCAAATAATGTGCTGTTGTATTGTCCATCCATCCATCCATCCATCCATCCATTATCTGTAGTCTCTTATCCTGTATGGGGTCGCAGGCAAGCTGGAGCCTATCCCAGCTGACTACGGGCGAAAGGCGGGGTACACCCTGGACAAGTCGCCAGGTCATCACAGGGCTGACACATAGACACAGACAACCATTCACACTCACATTCACACCTACGCTCAATTTAGAGTCACCAGTTAACCTAACCTGCATGTCTTTGGACTATGGGGGAAACCGGAGCACCCGGAGGAAACCCACGCGGACACGGGGAGAACATGCAAACTCCACACAGAAAGGCCCTCACCAGCTGCTGGGCTCGAACATAGGACTTTCTTGCTGTGAGGTGACGGTGCTAACCACTACACCACCGTGCCGCCCCCTGTTGTATTGTTAATGAGTGCAATGCAGGGCAAAGATTATTTACAAATCATTGTTTTCAGTTTTAATTTCAATTTCAACACACAGTCCAAATGTTTTCTGATTCTCGGTTGGAGATTTGTGCTAATTTTGGACAATCCATTCCAAGGACAGGGTGGTATGATGAAGCGGAGTCCCTGGTACCATCTGTAAGATGATTATTTTCCAGTAACAGCACACCCCCGAGTGTTTTATTCCTTTTCTACCAAAAGCCAGAGATGTAACTTTTAGAAGAGAGTTTGGAATGTTTGGACACTGGACAAACATTTTCCCTTGTAGCCTGCTCACGGTTCAATGCTTTATACAAAACTCTGATCGAAATCATTTTCAATCCTTTGGCTGTATCTTGCTCTGAAAAAGTGATGAATGTTTGGAAATGGATGCATGAACACGTGCAGACGTTTGAATTATAAAATGTAAAGGTACATGTGGGTGTGTCATGACTGCTACTGCTGGACTTGTGGGTGTGGTTTGTGAAACAGTAGCGTGAATGAGTTAAAGACAAATTAATGAATATGTTAATCTGATTCATGTTGCACGCTGGGCTTCTGAATGCTGTCCAGGTGAGATTAGATTAGCAGAGCAAGCTAACTGTACTCACTCCGTACACTCACAACAGTGGTCTTGCCTACTTTCTTCCAAGCTTTATATTTCTTCCTAAGGTCTTGATATACATTTAATGAGCGGTCATAAACATGTATATGTGAGAAATACGTGCAGATTGGAGCTGAAGCTGTGAGCAGGGAACTGAAGAAACATCACATCACACGTGCCATATGATTGGTCTGAGGAATCATTTGAGATGATTGTTTGGATTTGTCACTTTACAGCATGAAGTGGTTTATCACTTTGTCGCTGAAATTGCAGCTCCATGTCACGTACATACAAAGAAAATGGACGATCGTCTGTTTCTTTGTCGCTTGCTCGCATAAACGTTGCACCATATCAAAGCCAGGATGATGTAAAGGGAACACAACGGGCAGGAAGCATTTTCATTGGAAATAGTGGTGTAGCTGGGTGAAATCTGTGATTTTTTTTTATTTTATTAAAATTCTCGGCTGAATCTCACAACGTAAATTTTATCTTTGTAAGATTTAAGAATCACTAGTCTGCACTGCCAAGGATCAGCACGTCCAGGCTCCCGCCTTTGCCTCCCAGCTGGCTCACGATGCACCTGACTAGTGCCTGTCCTTGTGGGTGATGAGCCCACATGGCAGCGGCTCCATGTAATTTCTTCAGGCTGTGCCCAGCCAGGCCTCATGGGCCAAGGCCCAGCCACCAGCCACTTGACGGCGAGCACCCCTCCCAGGTCTGGCTCAGGAGAAGGCCCTGGTTTCCCACTCCCAGGTGAGGTGCTGCAGCTCCTTTTTTGCCGTTTCATCGGGGTCTCGACTCATTCTTAGTCTGGCCCCTCCCCTGGAGCCAATTTGCCTTGAGAGACCCTTACCAGGGGCTAATGCCCCCGACAACACAACTTTCAGGATCACCGGGACACCCAAACCCCTCCACCATGTTAAGGTGGCAATTCTTCAGAGGGGGTTTGAAGGCTCACCCTTAGAGATAGGGTCAGGAGCGAAGACATCTGGAGGGATCTTGGAGTCGAGCCACTGCTCCTTCATGTCAAAAGGAGTCAGCTGAGGTGGTTCGAGCATCTGATTAGAATGCTTTCTGGGCACCTTCTTTTGGAGGTTTTCTGGGCACTTCCAACTGGGAGGAGACCTTGAGGTAGACCCAGAACATGCTGGAGAGATTATATATCTTATCTGGCCTGGGAACACCTTGGGATCCCCCAGGAGGAACTGGAAAGTGTTGCTGGGGAGAGGGATGCCTGGAATACCCTGCATAGCCTGCTGCCAGGCGGCATGGTGGTGTAGTGGTTAGCGCTGTCACCTCACAGCAGGAAGGTCCGGGTTCGAGCCCCATGGCCGGCGAGGGCCTTTCTGTATGGAGTTTGCATGTTCTCCCCGTGTCCGCGTGGGTTTCCTCCAGGTGCTCCGGTTTCCCCCACAGTCCAAAGACATGCAGGTTAGGTTAACTGGTGACTCTAAATTGACCGTAGGTGTGAATGTGAGTGTGAATGGTTGTCTGTGTCTATGTGTCAGCCCTGCGATGACCTGGTGACTTGTCCAGGGTGTACCCCGCCTTTCGCCCGTAGTCAGCTGGGATAGGATCCAGCTTGCCTGCGACCCTGTAGAAGGATAAAGCGGCTACAGATAATGAGGTGAGATGAGCCTGCTGCCACTGTGACACAACTTCAGATATGTGGAAGAAAATGGATGGATGGATGGATGGATGGATGGATGGATGGATGGATGGATGGATGGATGGATGGAGATTTTCAGATGTTCGGAACAACATTGTGAAGGAGGAAGTGATTTTCACTGCTGCCTGTTCATTGTTGTTTTAAAAGACATATCGCAATAATATCACTATAATATCAAAATATAACACATCCGTGACATTGTTTTAATCCTGACAGACATGATTTCCTTTTGTTCTCAGCATTTGTGTTCTGCAGCTACAGAATATTGCATGAAGACTTTTCCGCGTAATAAAAAAACATTCCTTTTGAACTGTTTCAAGTTTACAACAGATGGAAATTTACTGATTATGAAATACAGTATTGCGATAATATCACAAAAACATTAGCCAGGTGATGAGAATCAAATTTTAAATATGGGTACTCACCCTGTACGTGTGTGTGTGTGTGTGTGTGTGTGTGTGTGTGTGTGTGTGTGTGTGCAGATGTTTTTGTGGCTTTGATGTTCATGTTTTGATGAATTGTAGGTACAAAGAAAAAGGTTTAAGAGACCAAAATTACAGCACAAATTGCAGACAGGGCTATTTCACTCGTCGAGAGGCATCACGCGGCGCTCTAGCCGTAATTGCTTTCCTTCTTTTTGGCTTCGCTCTGCCTTTCTCAAGGCTCCGGGCCCATTCCAATTGCACTCCAATTATATTTCAGCTTGTTTCTTGTTGCATTCCGATCACGACGTGGCTTCGGCGCAATAAATCTGCATTTCGTGAAACAAATCCGAACATAAAGGCATGGGAACACTTATTTTCTGGAAGGGTCCAGGGTTAGGTAATGTGCCGCTGTGGTGTGGGATATACGTTCGCTGAGTGTTAACTTGATGTGCGCATTATGAGCTTTTTTGGACTCTACCAACAAAACCACGCCTATCACAGAATTGCACATCGTCAATGCCGTCATTTTCCACTTATAGCACTTCCTGTGTCTTTCTTTATTTATGCAGTGATTTAGAAGTCCTGCTTTGGACCGTGACTCAACCCAGGAAGGGGAAAATGTTACATGCTCTTGTTTTAAGGGGTCGAAAACAGGCCGGACGAAGTGCGGAAAAAATTGCTCACATTTGAAAATCATTTGTGATGGGCTGTGACATTTTCCCACGTACCTTGTTACGCCGGGGTCGTGTACTGGCGTGCTTTTTTCTGGCTATTACTGGTCATTTTTGCCCTTAAATTCCCCCTCGTCATGATCACACAAACACTTTTCCGTCTTTTTCTTTAAATTGCAAACGAGCCCGGTGATTTAAGAGCTCGGTTCCATATTCAGCAGGTGCACTTTTGACCGCAGTATTTTAGCATGTGCATATTATCCCCTCTGTGTGTGTGTGTGAGCTGAAATGTATGCTGAGCTAAGTTCGGCTCCGTCTCATTACTCAGAGTGTGTAAAAGCAACACCCAGCCTTTCTTCTCCGAGCCATAAGCACGAAACTTTGCCTTCGAAGCATGTGGTTCTTTTTCAACACCGTATCAATCAAAACGTTTATACAGCGAAACTGTCAAACACTAACGGCGAGTGTGTGCACCGATGACCATTAAAATATTTCTGAAATGTCGGAATGGAGAAGTCTGAAGTTTTGTTGCCTCGTTCCCTAAGAAGAGTTTTATGCCTCGTTATTTCTCTCGGTATAACGTTCGCGTTGTTCGTGTTGTTGTTTGGCGTGAAACTGATATTTCAGGATGTATGAAGCTTATAAAATGTCTGAACTTTCAGTTTTAAAAAGAACCTTCAGTTGAACTTTGACCCCTGACTAAATAAAGTCCAACATTTAAACTCTTTAACATTCCTTAATTTTAATATAATCTCATATATGAAAACCCAAATAAATCTCTGGATTAGGAATGTTTTCCATCCTCAAATTGACCTTTGACCTCAAGCTGTGCAATACAACAGCACTGTAATAAAAGTGCACAACAATACAATGCTACAGCACTCACCAGTACATTAATAACACTCACAGTAACACATGGCGAATTGGATGTTCAAATAAATTTTCCTTTTTTTTTGCAGTACGGGGTCGTCACTGTCATATTTATCATTTCTAAATTCTCCACACATTCTCTACTGGGGACAGAGGGGACACGCCCTCTTCATCCACAGCCACGCCTTTGTAATGTAGGCAGAATGTGGTTTTGCATTGTCTTGTTGAAATCTCCCTGGAAAAGACGTCATCTTGAAGGCAGCAGATGTTGCTCCAAAATCTCAGTGTACTTTTCTGCATTAATGCTCCATCACAGAAGTGTAAGTTGCCTTTGCCAAGGGCACTGACCCAACCCCATACCATGACACACCCTGGCTTTTGGCATCCATTTCTTCCAAAAAAGACCTGGAATACTGATTCATCTGACCAGAATACACATCTCCACTGTGTGATGGTCCATCCCAGATGCCTCCAAGCCCATAGAAGTCAACGGCACTTCTGGATATGGTTAACATACTGTAAGGCTTCCTTTATTCACAGTAAAGTTTTAACTGGTGTTTGTGGATGTAACTCTGTATTGTAGCTTGATAAAGGTTTGCCAAAGTAATCCCAAACCCATGTGGTTCTATCAGCTGTAGATGAATGGTGGTTCTTGATGCAGTGAGGGATCGAAGATCACAGGGGTTCAGATTAGGCTTGAGCCCTTTACACACAGAAATTCCTCCATGGTTTAATGGAGGAGTTTCTGTTTAATGGTTTAATGATATGATGCACTGTAGAGGGTGTAATATCCAAATCCCTTCCTATCTTTCATTGTTTTTAAACATTTCAAGAATTTTTTCATGCTTTTGTTGATAAACTGGAGATCCCCAGCCCATCTTTACTCCTCAAAGGCTCGGCCTTTCCTGGATACTGATTTTGTACCAAATCATGATTACAGTCACCTGTTTCACATCACATCATTATTTAATTGTTTTACCTCATTACTTGCCTGAGTGAACTTCTGGTCCTCTATGACCCGCCACGCCTCCTTAGATCAAAAGGTGCAGGCTATCTGCTGGTACCTCATATAGTGAAGGCTACATCAGGGGGCAGAGCCTTTTCTTACAAAGCCCCACAGTTATGGAACAGCCTTCCAAGTAGTGTTCGGGAATCGGATACAGTCTCAGCATTTAAGTCTCGGCTGAAAACATATCTGTTTAGTCAAGCCTTTTGTTAATGGTGTTTATGAGGTAAAGGTGTAGATCTGGAGGATCCTCAGACAGAGTGTTTTGGTAAACTGGGATGTATAGATGCTGTCAGTCCCCCACTCGCTTGCTCACTCGAGTTTGTTGACGGTGTAGTGGCTGCTGCTTTATGTCCCGGGGCTCCCTCATGCCTGTGTTACCTTCTGGCTCTCCCCTTTTAGTTATGCTGTCATAGGTAGTTGCCGGAGTCCCTGCTTGTACTCAGTGCAATATGCAGAGCCGGCCCGTGGCATAGGCAATATAGGCAAATGCTAAAGGCGCTGCGTCCATCCAGGGGCGCAGAAACGGGAAACGGGGGGAGAAAAATTATTACTTCCACTATTCTGAAAACGAGTCAGCATTATAATGTCTTAGCCTAATTTAATTGTACAGCAAAGCATGTAGTCAGGGTGCGATTTGTCAAAAAAGGTGTGGTGGGGTGGGGTGTGGTGGTGGTTGTTAATCATGAAATAATAAGTGCTCAACAGTGGTTCGCCCTGTCTATAGTGTGTTTTCGGGCGCGCAAGTATGCATCCGCGGCTATTCTCTGTTTTGGCCATGTAATAGCCTAAGTGCAAAGTGTGCCCAGGGGCGCCAAGGGTGACCAAAACCCCACCAAAAAGGAGGGATGGAGTTATTGAATGGAGATGTTACCAAGTGCATCAGTGGTGTACAGTGTTTTCAACCACTGTGCTGCCGAACTCTAGTACCGCGGAACACTAGTGTGCCGTGAGAGATCACCAAGTGTACCGTGGAAAATTATAGAAGGACTCATCTCATCTCATTATCTGTAGCCGCTTTATCCTTCTACAGGGTCGCAGGCAAGCTGGAGCCTATCCCAGCTGACTATGGGCGAAAGGCGGGGTACACCCTGGACAAGTCGCCAGGTCATCACAGGGCTGACACATAGACACAGACAACCATTCACACTCACATTCACACCTACGCTCAATTTAGAGTCACCAGTTAACCTAACCTGCATGTCTTTGGACTGTGGGGGAAACCGGAGCACCCGGAGGAAACCCACGCGGACACGGGGAGAACATGCAAACTCCACACAGAAAGGCCCTCGCCGGCCCCGGGGCTCGAACCCAGGACCCTCTTACTGTGAGGCGACAGCGCTAACCACTACACCACCGTGCCACCCCTTATAGAAGAACTGTATATTGTAAATATTGGCAACAGCGTTTTAGTTTCAGTCAACGTTTTCTATTGGTGATGTGCCTTGAGATTTTTTCATTGAAAAAAGTGCGCCCTGGCTCAAAAAGTTGAAAAACAAGTGTAGCCTACGCAGTAGTGGTCGGTGATTTCCTTATGCCTACTAAAAATGCACAATGATAGGTTATAAGGGGGGCAGGGGGAGCGGTGTTCATCGGGGAATGAGAATGGCTATCCACTGCAAAAAGTAGCCCAGACTACAAGTGCTTAAATGAAGAAATCCAAACTCTCGGGTGCGCAAGGGCGCAAACGAAGGCTACAGGAAGAAACAAATAGAGCGAAGTCGTAAGTCTGATCTAATCTCTCATATCAACCATTATAGTGGCAAATTAATATTTTAGACACCTGAATCAATGTCTGCCTAGCTAACTAGATGCAAACAGCAATAGACTTCAATAACAAAGTACCCATAATAGCACTTTTGTTTGAAAATACAGCCCATTGATGTCCTAACAGGGTGCTTAAGTTTGCACAATTTAGAAATGTAGAATTTTTTATTCATTTAATTTGTTAATTCTTCAGAGATGACTTAACTTTTAATAGCAAAAAAGAAACTAAAAATAATTTCTTGTTTATTGTCCATGCACTACACTTTGAACAGGTTGCAGAAGAGTTTTTGCCCATTATATGGAGATATGTATTGAATTTGTGTGGTCATTTTACTTTGTGACACTTTATGTTAATAATGATAACAATAATAACAATAATGAAAAGGATAAAAATGACTTCTTGTTTATTGTCCATGCACCGTACATTGTTTAATAGTAATAGAATAGAGTGATTAGATTAAAGTGTTATTTAGATGTTATAAGAGGGGTTTTTTTCTTGGGGGGGCACCAAAACTCAATCTCGCCTAGGGCAGCCAAAGACCTAGAGCCGGCCCTGGCAATATGTATACTGTTCCTACTTATTCAGGTGACATTGGGCATACCTAACAACCTGTGTTTTTTCTCTCTCTCTCTCTCTCTCTCTCTCTCTCTAACCCCCCCCCAAATCTGTCCCTCTGAGTTACATGTCGGTCCTGGGATTGAGATGCTGAACCTCTTCTGCTCCTCGGACCTGCCTGATCCGTCCTGGTGTCCTGTGTCTGGTTGGAGTCTCATCACATTGCTCCTGTGGAGGACGGCCCCATGTGGACAGTTGAAAGTCACACCTGGATGATGCTCTGGACACTTACAGTAATGCTTTTGTGGCTGAGGACTACAGTTGACTTGCTAACTTTAGGACTGCAGTTGTCATGAACAGTTTTGCACTCAAGTTTCCATCAATGAAGAGTTTATAACATCAACGAAACTGTCTTCATGTTAAAACTGTTAATGTTATAGTCATGCTGTCTGTTGTTGCCCAAATGAGGATGGGTTCCCTTTTGAGTCTGGTTCCTCTCGAGGTTTCTTCCTCATGTCGTCTGAGGAAGTTTTTCCTTGCCACCGTCAGCACAGGCTTGTGCTGATTATTATTATTATTATTATTTTATTATTATTGTGGTTGTCATTATTATTATTATTATTATTATTATTATTATTATTATTTTCACCATTTACATAGTACAGTGAGTCAATATTAAGTCAAATCATAACGTTGCCATTGCTGTTTTACGTGTTTTAATGGGACCACAATTGAAATAAGTGCTTGCGCTTTCTTGTGTAATCCTGATTTTAATGTATTTTGTACTTCATTTTACCTTATGATCGAATCAAATCAAATCAAATCAAATTGTTCATTGGGGATAGATTAGGGATAAAATTAGCTCGTGTTTTAAGTCGTTCAAATTCTGTAAAGCTGCTTTGCGACAATGCTTATTGTTAAAAGCGCTATACAAATAAACTTGACTTGACTTGACTCGCCCTAAATCTCCCTGTCCCAACTTTTTTGGAATGTGTTACAGGTCTGAAACTCAGGAATGGATGGATATTAACACATGAAATGACGTTGACCAACAAAACATGAAATATTTTTGAACACAAGTCAAAGTACATTTAGAAATCACTGGGTTTTTTTTGTTTGTTTGTTTTTAATTTGCATTTTCCACACAGTCCCAACTTTTTTCTGATTTGGGGTTGTAGAAACAGGACATATAATAACATGAGACATTTTTAACTTGAGGAGTTTTGTGGAGGTTTTCTTTCACCCCCCCCCCCCCCAATCTTTTCCCTTGATACCAAAAGCACCCGACTCGAACAACATTTGGAATATTTTTTTCTAACATAGAACATGACTGCAGCTATGCAGCTATCTTTTTAAACTAGATAACTGTTTTATTGGAATTTACTTAATAAAATTTCATTATTACAATATTCAATCCAAAATGAACATTTTACAAATAAATATCAAGCCTAACTTGACTTTTGATGCTTCAGTTTAAGTTGAAATTAATACTTTTATACTTTAATCTCAAAATTATCTTTGTTATTCTGGATAAAAATATTTATTGTCCTCACTGCCCTCAGATATTGTTGTCTTGCTAACTCCATGGTAACATAACTTACATTAACACAGCCTTTGTACATGTTTTGACCCCCCCCCACACACACACACACAATAGAGTACCGTTATATGATTGTTGCTATGGTAATACCTCGATCCACTCTTGTTGCTGTTTAATGGAAAAGTTTCACTTTGCTGTAACTGATAAATCTTTCCTTTGTGTATAATTTTAACTGTAATTGCGATAACACGGCGTTAGTACAGACAGTGCCAAAACTTATTTATGATCATCATGGTTACATTCCAACGAGTTGATTTAAAGCTTTTGACTGGAGTTGCCAACAACACACACGCACGCGCACACACACACAATCAGTAAATACTCAGTTGTGAGTATTAACTGTGGCCTGCATGTCATTAGTTTCAAATTCAAACTGTTTGTTTGTTTGTTTGTTTGTTTGTTTGTTTGTTTGTTTGTTTAGAACATTCACTTAAAATTAATTAATTGACCTCTAACTCCTGGTGAATTCTGTTTTCAGGTTTTTAGTCTTTCCCAGAAACTGTGTCTCCATTTGACCCAAAATTGACATTGTTTTAAATAAATTTCTCTTAAAGCTGGACTGCCTTTCAGATTTTTCAAGTGTAGGTCATAAAAAGAATTTTCCCAACACCCAATTATTTTTGTTTAGTGACTGAAAGCTACTGAATTCGAATCACAGACTTCCAATTTTATTAGGGTTTTTTAAATAGAACAATTCATGAATTGAGAACCACGTGTCCCTAAATTCTCCGCTATTTTTTCCTGCTTCACCATGACCCAATACAAGATACGACGTCATGAATCGTGTAGTGGGCTTTCCCTGTTCACGCAAGGCATTGTGGGATACAAATTTCAAACAGGAGAGAAAAATAGAGGACATGAGTGTGTGAATGAAATGTGAAAGAGTGACTACAGTAACGGAAAGCGAGAAGAAAAGACGCTATGTTATATACAAAGGAAAGGAAATGCAGGACCAAACTAATAAATATCACCGATTTTATGAAGTCAAAAGGCTGTCTAGCTTTAATTAATGTGTTTCTTCAGCATTTATTTTTGTTTCTAAAAACAGCGAAGTTGATAATCCATGTTTATGAAAGTTTATGTTCAGTTTGATTGATCAGCAGTGTTCCACTTTGTTGTCAAATCATCCAAACAGGATGTGATGAAATATATTCTCACATTCAGAATGGAGAGTTTATAAGTTTGCTTCCTCGTCCGTTACTTTTGATGCTCATTGTTTTTCTTGATATAACGTCTGTGTTTGTGTTGTTCGGCATGAAACTGAAATCTGACATGAATACTTTCTCTCTCTCACACACGCACACACACACACACACACACACACACACACACACACACACACACACACACACACACACACACACACCACATGGCACACACTCAGCACAGTGACTGGACCCTTCGTACTGTATCAGGATGGAATGCTGTTGTTACTACAGCATTACTTGCCATTTTATTTATTTACTTATTTTATTTACATCTGGCCATCTGACTACTTATTTATTTGATATTTTATGTTGAGTTGGTGCTGAGATGAAGAATTTCATGCCTGGTAACGATGATTACATTGTTATCACAATAAGTGTAGCACAATAAACTTGAAACTGATCTTGAAATCTCAGGTTGTGAAATTCAAGTTTAAATTTAAACTTAGATGTTGACCGGAGATAAAACACACAAACTTACACTGACCTGTGACTAAATTAACTGACCAAACAAAGGTTCTGCATTATGTATCCAAACTTTAACTCTTTTTAATCTTTTACATGAAACATTTACATTCAGAACTCAGTTTCTGGATTCATAAGCTTTCTCAACCTGAACATTTTCTTGACCTAAATGGAACTTTTCTGTGATTTTTCTTTCTGTTATTGTATAAATAAACTTCTCTTAAACATTTTCTTTCGAACATGAAGTTGTATATCCACGTTTTACTGTCGAATTTAAAAAGTTTCATTGAGACAGACTGAGAAACGATTTTCACCTGAAAGTTTTTCGTTAAATTGCTTCAAATTATGTAAACAACGAAAAGTTGTGCATGATTTTAAGATGTTTTCAGCCCAAATTTTAACTTTAATTACATTAATTTTTAAATTCAACTCACATTAAAACTTAAATTTCTGGATTAGAAAACATTACCAATCTATAAGTACTCTATTTTCACCTTACTATGATCTTTCCACTTAGTTATTCTAAATAAATGTAACACTTTTCTGTATCTAAGATGATGCTTATATATATATATATATATATATATATATATATATATATATATATATATATGTGTGTGTGTGTGTGTGTGTGTGTGTGTGTAGATAGATAGATAGATAGATAGATAGATAGATAGATAGATAGATAGATAGATAGATAGATATTTCAAATTTAGAAAGTTTTTCAAAGCATTTCATTGAATATTTGACCTTAACCTGGCCTGTCTGCATTAATTTTGAATACAAACACAAATGAAAACTTAAATTTGGATGAGAAAATATTTTCTCCCTAAAATCACTGAAAATGAACCTAAGTTGACTTTTTCTATGACTTTTATATTTCAAAATAAAGGAATAGTTTCAGTATGTTGTGTTTCTAACATGCTGCCTATTCAGTTTTTAGAAACTCTCATTGAAACTTTTTTTAAAGATGTTTCACCCTGAATTTAAAGCAAGATGGCCTTTCGATTTCATAAAATCGGTGAAATTTAGTTCCGTCTGAAATGTGGTGATTGTGATATCTGTTTATTTCTGTAATATCTCACAAAATATCAGGCCATTCTGTGGCTGGGAAGTTATTTAATTTGAGGGGATTAAAGCAAATAATGTGCATGAAATCGCTTGCGTGGCGCAGTCAAGCAGACAGAGGAAGTCCGTGTGCGCATGCGCAGGTTTACCTTCTTCTTCTTTTGGGTTTTACAGCAGCTGGCAACTACAGTGTTGCATTACTGCCATCTACAGGTTTTCCTTTGAGCGTGCACTGACAGTTCCATCATTCTGTCGCTAAACGAACAGCTGATCACACCGAGGTGCTCGCTGAGCGCCCATATTTATTAGTTTGGTCCTGCGTTTCCTTTCCTTTGTATAGAACATAACGTCTTTTCTTCTCGCTTTCCATTACTGTAGTTGCTCTTTCACGTTTCATTTGCACACTCACATCCTCCATTTTTCTCTCCTGTTTCAAATTTGTATCCCACAATGCCTTGTGTGAATGGGGAAAGCCCACCACGTGATGCATGATGTAGTATCTTGCATTGGGTCATGGTGAAGCAGGAAAAATAGCAGAGAATTTAGGGACATGTGGAAATAAATTCATAATTGTTCTGTTTAAAAAAATAATAATAAAATTGGAAGTCTGTGATTCGAATTCAGTAGCCTTCAGTCACTAAACAAAAATAATTGGGTGTCAGGAAAATTCTTTTTATGACTTACACTTGAAAAAACTGAAAGGCAGTACAGCTTTAAGAATTAATTATCCAATCAAATCAAACCAAAGTTTTTCATGTTGTTTTCTAGCATGAAGTTTCGATATAAAATTGTTTCCTGTAAATGTCAGCAGTCTGGGAAACAGTTCTGAAATCGTGAAAGTTTATAAGTTTTGAATTAAAAGTGGAATTAAACCCAAACATGTTCTCTGAACTGCTCACACGTGGCGGAAAAAAATCTTGTGAGAATCAATTTTCTGAAAATTTAACCATAAACAGATTGTCAAAGCATAATCAGGCTATAATTTACAGAAAAGAGGCTAACTTTACACTTTACTTCATGATGTAATGATTTTAATTTTACAGCTGTAAAGAAATGTCACTAGTGGTGCATTATGGGTAAAACACACCATAGGAACTTTCAGGAATAAAATAACAGCGATGGACTCTTGTTAGGAGAGGGACTCTGGAGAGTTCTTAAAATGGTCTCGAGTTAAAATTGGCGAGTTTTTGAATCGTATCACGTTGTGCATTTTGGCCCGAGGCGGCGTGTGAAGGTGTGTGACGGCCATCACTTCACATCTACACACTGCTGCATGACACATTTATGCTTCATTAACGAGCAAAATTTAATGTTCACCTTTAAAACATCAAATTCGTTCCAAACCATGTTTGCGCGTGCACACACACACACACACACACATACACACACACACACACACACACACATTACAGTCACTGAGTCACCCTTGGTTCATTCTTTGGACATGCAGATCTTCCTGTCAAACAGCTGAAGGCTTTATTTATAACCTGCTGATGTGTGTGTGTGTGTGTGTGTGTGTGTGTGTGTGTGTGTGTGTGTGTGTGTGTGTGTGTGTGTGTGAGAGAGAGAGGTCAGAAGGTTACAGACCAATTGGATGTCTTTTTCGCCAAAACCCGCTTTAACCTTCCAGAACTTCCTTTGTGTGTGTGTGTGTGTGTGTGTGTGTGTGTGTGTGTGTGTGTGTGTGTGTGTGTGTGTGTGATAGAGAGATTGCAAGCACACTTGTGCTTGTGTGTGTTGTCTGTTTTTAAATTAAACAATTCACGCGTTAATGTATTTGTGACAGTATATGAAAGTGTGTGTGTGTGTGTGTGTGTGTGTGTGTGTGTGTGTGTGTGTGTGTGAGTGTGTGTGTGATAGAGAGATTGCAAGCGCACTTGTGCTTGTGTGTGTTGTCTGTTTTTAAATTAAACAATTCACACGTTAATGTATTTGTGACAGTATATGAAAGTGTGTGTGTGTGTGTGTGTGTGTTTGACATCTTGCTGATTTCCCTTTCCCTCCACTTTGAGGAAGCAACATCCTCTGGAGACGTGTGTGTGTGTGTGTGTGTGTGTGTGTGTGTGTGTGTGTGTGTGTGTGTGTGTGTGTGTGTGTAAAAGCGCCTGTCAGTCCATCATGTATCTATCCTGTCGCCCTTGACTTCACCCCAACCCCTCTGTGTGTGTGTGTGTGTGTGTGTGTGTGTGTGTGTGTGTGTGTGTGTGTGTGTGTGTGTGTGTGTGTGTGTGTGTGAACTCTAAATGTGTCGGCACAACCCTGGCACTGTGTGAGGCTCAAACACTGCTCCTGGATTCTAAACATGTCATCACATAGCCACTGTCAGTGTGTGTGTGTGTGTGTCTCATGGGATTTTTTCAGCATTCTTATTCTATTAGCATGTGTGTCTCCACCTGCGTTGTGTGTGTGTGTGTGTGTGTGTGTGTGTGTGTGTGTGTGTGTATGGGGGGGGGTGTTTGATGATGGACTGATGTGTTCCGGGTAGCCAGAGGACTGAAGAACAGGACGAACCTCCATCCTGTAACCTCTCTCTCTCTTGCTCCCTCTCCCTGAAACACACACACACACACACACACACACACACACACACACACACACACACACACACACACACACACACCTCTCCCTGACCCCGCGCTGCCTCTCACTAAGAACATCCATAAACTTGTTTTCGCAGATATTAGCCTGGTGCTAATAATATATCCATCAGCCCAACCTATTGAGACTTAATGAGTCACACAGAATCCTGTGTGTGTGTGTGTGTGTGTGTGTGTGTGTGTGTGTGTGTGTGTGTGTGTGTGTGTGTGTGAGAGAGAGAGAAAGAATGTGTATGACTCACATGATCACTGCAATATCAGAAAGATTATGAGGAATTAGGTTTATTCAAGTTTCGATCAGACCTCTTGACTCAGACCTCTCTCACACACACACACACACACACACACACACACACACACACACACAACATAATAACTTGAGAATCTAGTATTTTTGTCATTTCTAACCATAATTACTGTAGAGGTGAAGTGAATAACACTGATTATCTCATTACAGTGACACCTGTTGAGGAGTGGGATATATTAGATATATCTGGCAGTAAGAGAACAGTCAGTTGTTGAAGTTGATGTGTTGGAAGCAGGAAAAATGGGTGAGTGTAAGGATCTGAGCGACTTTGACATGGGCCAAATTGTGATGGCGAGATGACTGAGACTGAGCATGTCCGAAACAGCAGGCCTTGTGGGGTGTTCCCGGTATGCAGTGGTTAGTACCGAACAAAAGTGGTCCAAGGAAGGACAACTGGTGAACAAGTGACAGGGTCATGGGTGCACAAGGCTCAGTGATGTGTGTGGGGAGCGAAGGCGAAGTAGCTTGGACCTGTCTGGTCCAAGCTACTGTTGCACAAATTCCTGAAAAAAAGTGAATCCTGGCTCTGATAAAAAGGATCAGAACACACAATGTTTCGCAGTTTGCTGTGTGTGGAGCTGCGCAACCACAGACTGGTCAGAGAGCCCATACTGAGTCCTGTACACCATTTACACCACCGAAAGACCTACAATGGGCACAGGAGCATCAAAACTGAACCCTGGAACACTGTAAGAAGGTGATCTGATCTGATGAATTATGTTTTCTTTTCCATCATGTGTCACTTACCTGGAATAGAGGTGGCACCAGGATGCACTATGAGAAGAAGGCAAGCTGGTATGAAGCTCTGGGCAATGTTCTGCGGGGAAACCTCGGGTCCTGGTGCTGTTTTTCTCCTGGATAATGCGTCCTGCCATGCTGCAAAAACTGTTCAGGAATGGTGTGAGGAACATGACAGAGTTCAAGGTGTCGACTCGGCCTCCAAATCCCTCAGATCTTAATCCGATCGAGCATCTGTGGGATGTGCTGGACAAACAAGTCCGATCCATGGAGGCTCCACCTCACAATGTTATAGGACTGAAGCTACCAGTGTCTTGGTGCCAGATACCACAGGACATGAGCTCTGAGATATAAGCCATAATCATCAAAATTAAAACAAAAAAAAGGCTTGAAATATTTTACTTTATGTTTAATGAATATAGAATATATAAAAATGTACCTTTTTGAATTAAATCACAAAAAGAATGTACTTTTTCATGGTATTCAAATTTTTTAGATGCACTAGTTTTATATACCTAGAGGATATTACACAGTGGCATGAAGTGTACCTTCGAGCAGTGAATATATATCACGAGTGAAGTGAACCAGTGAAAATATTTTCAACAGGAGAAGATAAACTTCATGTCTTCAAGCCAACGTATAATGTTCTTTATATTATATGGACACATCCACAAAAAAAACCCACAAGTGAATCAAATGAATTTAATTTTGAACCGGTTCGCCATTTCAACAACATGCATCTAGACAGCAGGAAAACAATGGGAGTGACATCATCGGAGAGAAATATTGGGAATTATTATACATACAGGATACTTTTCGATGGAATAAAAACATGCGTTCTGTTCCCTTCTAGCGGGTTTCATTCATTTGGTTTGATAGCATGCAATATTGTTCGCATATCGCTTATCCTATGTGTATTACATCACTCTACCCAATAGATAATGAGCGTTGAATATGGTTTATGATATTGCATGGTTGTCAAGACAACATGACATCACATGTCGGAGACGTAAAACTTCTGTGCTAGCGAACGACTGTGACAATTTGTAAACAACATAGCCGCCAGGTTTGCTTTGTTAAATACGGAAGATTTTGAGAGAATTTTGAAAGAGAAAGATGATGTGTGTGATGTGTGAACACCTGAAAGCAATGTGTATGTATAATAATAATAATAATAATAATAATAATAATAATAATAATAAAATTGGCTGGCTTTATTTCGTGGTCTATCAGATATATTCCATTCAGCTACTTGTCTTTGACTCGTTCAGTATCATGCTCGCTGAATGGAATATATCTGATAGAACACGACAAAAAGCCAGCTGATATTATTTAAATATGTCACTCAGATCCGCGATAGATTTCGTATGAAAAATGCGAGTTTTTCAACATGAGAAGATAAACTTCATATTTTCAGTCCAACATGTGATTTTTTTTTTATTATATCAACACATTCACAAACAAAAAGTCCCCAAATTTATCAAAACAATTCAGCGATTTCCTCACAAACGACATATAGAGATTTATGTCCCAGTTTTGGTTCTCCATGTCCCGGATGGAGCTCGAATGAAAAATATGAGTGGTGTATTTCCCAGTAAAACACTTGTAGCTGTATAATACACACATGCATCGGTAGTTACTGCATCCAGAAATCATGTGACTAATGACTTAATTTGAATTAAAATCTCCGGATGTCATGTGACACATCAGAAAGAAAATGTTAAATGTTGTTTTGTTTTGTTTTTTTATATAAATGATGAATGTTAACAGGAAGCTAGACAGCTTTACATTTTCAGGAATATGGCATGGCAGCTCACGTCATGCATACAACCACACACACACACACACACACTATAAGCACCCAAAGAAAACACAGCTGTTGTGTCAGACTTTCACAAAAACAGGCCCGAATGTCTCCGCCAACGCAGGAAAAAATGAAATTTCAGACATGATCCCCATGAGGAAAAATTTTGGTTTGAATAAAATGAGCTTTTTTTGTTTTTAAATGACAGGACAGACGATCTTGTTTTGGTTACTGAGGTTAAGTTCACTGTTAGCGTTAATTTGAAAAAGATGTACAGCGCTCCACTGCTGGTTTCCGGCGCGCCTTCGTCAACTTTGTTTCAGACAACTCGGAAAAGGTGCATCATCAGCATCACAACATGCAGTGCATGGGTCCGGATGTGATCTCAGGAGCAGGGACACTGTCGTGAAACAGATTCTTAGCTGGCTAAATACCTAGCATGCTAAGTAGGAAGCTTGATATTTAACCAGCAGAGGAAAGGAACAACGTTCCGACAACTTAGTATCAGAATACACAAAATTTACAGTTACAGTTTTGAAACTTTCATCATTATATTGATGATGTGAAGTGAAGGGAAGTTAGCAAATGTGCCTTTGGGATTTGGAACACAACCTTGGCTTTGGTTGCTGAGGTGAGTTCAGCTGAAGCATAGCCATATTTAGCTAGCTAGCTTGCGTGCGTGTGTGTGTGTGTGTGTGTGTGTGTGTGTGTGTGTGTGTGTGTGTGTGTGTGTGTGTGTGTTTTCTCAAACTCACTCCAGTGTCTTCATTGTGTTTTGACTTTGATGTTCATGTTCATTAAGCTGATCACTTCCTAATTAGCACATAGCTGAAGTGTGAAGAGGAAAAGCAACGTTTAGGAGCGTGAGTGTTTATTCGGGTTTAGCATTCCTGCTAAGATGAGGGGGTGTGTTTGTGTGTTTAAGCATGGAGGTGTGTGTGTGTGTGTGTGTGTGTGTGTGTGTGTGTGTGTGTGTGTGTGTGTTTACAGAATCTCTACATGTCAGATTTCTACATAGTGAGACTACCAGGTTGACTTTACATGTCACAAAAAATAAATAACCAAACAAAATTTTCAGATTTATCACAGATTCTGCCATGTTTCTGGATGTGGAAACCCACAAAATTTTGGGTTAGCACTCATTGCTAAGTATAAACACAGTATCATTTTAGCCATTCAGTATCTTTTTTTTTTTAGTAATTTATCAACATATCTGAGGTAAATGTTGACATTCCGAATCTTTTTATGTCATTTCCTGTGTCAGAATGTCTTCCCATCACCCGTATTAAAGACTTTTAGGTCCATGCACTTGCGCGGTTTTTAGGCTGAGCCCTCAGTTTGGAGTCTTTGTTTTTCAGTTGCTTAGCAACAGTGTCGTCTCAGTGTACTCTAACCACTTACATCGAGAGTGTGTTAATTGTATTGTTTTTACTGTTGATTTACTTTCTTTAAACGTGTGAGTGATTTTGTGTGCCTTATAATTTCTTTAGCGTGCGCGCGCACACACACGCTGACCCTCAAGTCACCCGATTACTTACAAATATACTAGATGTTTTAACCAAGTCTAATACACATCCTGCCTTCCTGAAAGCATTCAGACACACTACCTAGCTTCAAAGCTGTATGCCTCTGTGTGTGTGTGTGTGTGTGTGTGTGTGTGTGTGTGTGTGTGTGTGTGTGTGTGTGTGTGTGTGTGTGAGGGAATGGGTTGTTTTCACTGTTAATGAGTATACCACCATGGCCTTTTGTGTGTCTGAATACACAAATTGAAGACACTTGCAGCAGAAATTGACCTGTAGGAAGACACACACACACACACACACACACACACACACACATACATGGCACTTCCCTTGTATTAATGTCTGGAGGAGGCTGCCGAGGGAGGCAGGAATGAAGATGTCAGAACACAGTGGGACTTCCTGTCACCTGTAAATGTGAACTAAACATCGTGTAGCTCAGGGGTTTCCAAACTAGGGCTTGATTCCTGATGGTGTCATAATCTCCTCCTTAATATTATGAATATTGCTCAAACTATGAAGATTTTCTGTGTTGTAATTTTGAAAGGTTGCTAGGAGTCGCATTCAAAAGCTTGCATTTAAACTCTCTACGGAGTCCTTTTCTCGATCCTGACATGCCGCACGAGTGTCAGAGTTCATCAATAAAAACAGAACTACGTATCTGTCTGTCCAACTCCGCTAGTTCCTTGAGAACACTGATTGACTCTGAGTCATTGGGAAAACCAAACTGGAAAATGTCCCAAATACTTTAGATTACTTAATAAATCTGGAATTT
Source organism: Neoarius graeffei (assembly GCF_027579695.1). Taxonomy (NCBI): domain Eukaryota; kingdom Metazoa; phylum Chordata; class Actinopteri; order Siluriformes; family Ariidae; genus Neoarius; species Neoarius graeffei. The sequence continues at coordinate 3,895,529 of NC_083575.1, read as the reverse complement.
AAAAAAATAATAAAAACTTGTAAAACTCAGACAAAATTCATAAAGTCTATTCTGGGTTGTTTTTCCAAAACCTTTCAGAATACTGGAACCAATGTGGCCATCTTGGAACAAGAACAGGCACATGGGACAAACATGCTGTGTATATCCAGGCTGTCACTTTTTCTTTCATTCGTTCATTTATTCGTTTATAGTTACCAGGTGGAAAAAATGTTCAGTGTTTATGGATTGATCACCAAAGTTTTTTTTTTTTAACTTAAGAACAAAAATACTCAACTTTCTCCATTTTTTCATATTTGTTTAAACATAAAAGTTGTTACAGCAAATTCTCACTGTTGCAAAACATCGTGCTGTTGTTTTTTTTCTGTTTGATTCCCACCACCTGCTGCACGACTCACACATTTTTCATGTTTTTACCAGACAAACAAATTAGCTTCAATTGATGTTATGTGATATTTCCAGAAAAAGGAAAATGAAGGGATGTATAAACAGACCGATTTGAGCAAATATCACAATATCAAGCAATAGCGAGACACGTTTTTAAGTGCTACGAAGGTCACCATGTCTCTTAGCTGAAATTTTTGAGAAAAATATTATTTTGTTGTGGCTGCAAAACACAAAATGCTTCATTGCAAGTTGTCATTTGTTAATCGCACTGCTGGGAAACCAAAACACAGGACCAGGCTCACATTGGAGTGTTGACTTGCTTGGTAGGCTGGCTAATAAATTTATGATTTGTCCAGTTTTATATCACTCCACCCCTCAGGCCACACCCACCAAAGTTTGAAGACAGATTTTCTACCTTGTGAAAGCATGTCATTAGCCGCATGCGTATGCCAATTTTAGCAGATATTTATGAAAAAAGGAAAGATTGTGTGTTATTTTGTAAAACAGTAACTCGGAATAGATCACACGTCCACCTGTTGAATTCCAGCTACAAGCTCCTGCTCTGTATTTCTGCTCAGTTTACAATATGCCGATGCTGAGTTTATTGTGTTTATACTCATTTCACTGTGCAGTGTGTTATCATGTTGTGTTTATAGCATTACGCCTTGTTGTGAACTTGTTGGCAATGCTGCCAAACTCCAAACTGGCTAAACAGATCCACCTTCCATTGTTTGCATGTTTAGACAAATGCTGCATAAGAATAATAATACTGCATATGTGCAATAAACTGCGCTCCATGCCTTTGCGTCGATGATGTATATCAAAGGTTTAAATCAGATCTGTGTTTTATTGTGTGCATCGTGTTCACTTTTGTGATATTAAATATTTATCATCACTTTTGCACAGAGCACAAACATCCCACGAAAAGAGAGAGATGACAAAAACTAAAGCATGAGACACATATGCAAATAGTATATTTTGATAAATCATTGTACCGAATTATCAAGTATGGTGTGGTTTGTTCTGTTCTGCTTGGATAGCTGTTTGAACGATGTGCTAATAGACAGTTATGTACAGGAGGTTTTTCTATTCTGACGAAACGCCGTCATTTTAAAGTTAAAATAAAATTGCTGAACATGTTGAAACGCTACTTTTTAAGAGCATGACGTATGGATTCAAGGTGTGCATCGTCTTCTGAGATACCCTGTGCAGTGTAACATGTGATCGATGATCTAATGTGTGAAACATTGAAAGTTGCAGCTAACTCAAATCATTTACATTTTGCTGTAGGCCACACCTCCTTTACTGAGATTGATGGATGATTGGGTAATAAGTGTGATTTAAGAGGGGGAAAAAAACACAGACATTAAATTCCACAAATATATTTTGTTAAGAAAATGACTATTTATTTTTTAAAATAAGTTTAAGGAATCCAGTGATATATGTAAATAATCCATAAACCGATTAAAGTGCCAAATAACAGTTATACAAAAAGTTAATCTGTACAAAAAATTACAAAAATTGGAATGTGGCTTTGGCTAATAGAGTTAATGGCTTTGGTTTGTTGCTGTTGTTTTTTTTTTCTTTTCGTATTTATGATTGTCGTGGATGTCACAGAGCCTCAGTGGGCTTCTGAAAATTGGTCTTCATCAACCAAACTCAATCGATAAACAATAAACTGATGGATCTGTCAGCGTGGACAGAGAAAAGTCTGATATCACATTTTTGTACACTCGAGTCTGGCCTCTGGATTTGATCCATTCCTGGCGCGACCAAAATCCCAAAGTTCTCCAAATCCGTAAATCCAAGATGATTATGCTTCTAAAAGTCTGAGTCCAACGCTACTTAGATCCAAATGTGTCCAATTACGCATTGTTTTGTAACTTCAACAATCCATTAATCCATATTTGGGTATCATATCGATTCATCTCTTGCTCTGTAAGCTTTCACTCTTTGTTCATCTTAAACAAGTCTCTTTGGTTTGCACTGCTGGGATCCTCATGCCCTGGCTGATTCTGCTCAACCTCTCTGTTTTTATCCAAAATGCTGTGTGTTTGGACAGTCATCAAACTCTCGGATTCAGAAATCCATTATTTGGTTTTGTGTAAGCTGGAGTTTAGCACCTTTTGCTTTTTAAGCAGGTTTCTTTTTGCACTTGGTTCTCACTATTGGCTGATGTCCTGTAGGTCTTTGGATTTCTAGCCACTTTATCAGTTGATCACTTGACGTCATTGAGGTGTTTGGATTTCACTTTAAATCCACAGCGATCCACAAATACATCTATATTTTTGGTATCCGTTTGAGTCTTGCACCTTTCACTCTTTAGTCATATTTTGGTTTTGGCTCTTGCTATTGGGTGAAGTCCTTGTGGTTCTGAATTTCCTGCGATCCCACAGGCTGTTTCAGCTTGACCTCACTTTTTAAAATCCGATTTTTATTCAGAACCACCGTATGTTTGCAGATTCAACAAGAGCTCTTGGCCCCACAAGTCCATATTTTGATATCATATTAGTTTGAGTCTTGCACCTTTCACTCTTTGGTCACATTGCTATTGCTATTGGCTGCTGTCCTCGGGTCTTTGGCTTTCCAGTGTCCCCATTGGCTAATGCAGCGTGACCTCACTTTATCTTGGCGGGTTTGAGCTCTTTGACTTGCATGTGTAATGTTTTGTGGACGGCGAGAGTCCTGGACTGACAGAAACCTTTTCCACACTCCTGGCATTTGAATGGCTTCTCTTTGGAGTGGATATATCTGCAGAGAGAGAGAGAGAGAGAGAGAGAGAGAGAGAGAGACCTGTTAGTCTAAAATTTTAAAAACAAATACACATTAAACACTTGTTTTCAGTATATGAGGCAAAATCTCCAGTGATCAGGTTCTTGTAACACATTAAATGCTCCTTAAACACCATCAGATCAGTGGTGTGATTTGGCCTGGAGTTTATGGCCATGACAAGGTTGATGGGTGTAATAAGAAATATGAATCTATTACCTGTGTGATGATAGATCAGTATACATTACTGGTACACAATCATGAAGAAATCTAAAACAGTTCTATTGCTAACAGTCTTTAGAGTGTAAAAGATGGAGTCTCCAGGTGCATTACGTCCCATGAAAATCAGAGTAAATATCTGAAAACTGAGATTAAAATGTGTGGTGTTGGGTTGGACGGAGATCATGCTGTGAATTTATTGTTATCGTTCCATGTTTTTGAGGTAAAAGCGTCTCTTACCGGTGGTCTCGGAGATGATCTTGCCTCCTGAAGGCCTTGTGGCAGATATCACATGTGTATGGCCTCTCGTCCGTGTGTGTGCGCTCATGGATCAGCAGATTGTATGACTTGGTAAAATGGCGGCCGCAGAACTTGCACACAAACTCCTTCTTGGTTTTGGAAGGCAGCCGCCCTCGGCTTGGCTTCCTCTCAGGCGAAGCCAGCTTGGCCACGTCAAGTAGGCAGCCTAGGGAGGGCGTGTTCGTGTGCCCTCCACCTCCAACGGACACGCTCAGGTCCTCGGCCTTCAGCGGCTCTTCCTGAGTGGCTGCGGCGGCCAAGTTGGCGAAGTCAAAGCGCGGCTTGCTCTTCGCTTCCTGTTTGGCTGGATGCACAAGCTGAGGGAGGAGTGGGATAGAGGGAAGAGGGAAACGAGAGAAGGTACAGCGGGGCAAAAATGGAGGATATCCCAGCGTCCAGTGGTGCAAATGGACGGCATGAAGCGCGCTGAAGCTGTAGATACCGGGCATTTGATCGGCAGGAAGATGGAAGCCGTTGGATGTTTGGAGGAGGGAGTAATTGGCCAGTTGGAGGGACGGATGAAGAGGTACAGGAGCAGGAAGTGTTTTACTACCCATGACTCTGAGTTGGATTCTAAGTCAATCAGCAGTCGCTGTGGCCTGAAAAATAATTAGCCCAGATAAATAATTAGTTCCTCATTTTGTTGATCCGGAATAGTTTTTATGAAAAGGCCACGTTGCAAAATCACACATTTATTCACTAATTTGTGCATCGAAATAAGCAAATTATTATGCTAATGTACAAAATTCGCATACCAGTAGTAAAATATACAAGATACAGATCAATCAGGCAAGCATCATTGGGAAAGTACACAGGATACGTCCCAAATCACATAGCAAAATACTAACTATGCCAAATTGACTTGTGTTTCTCATGGGTCACCATGGAAATGTGCAAAATTGGCATCAGTTTGTGCTAACTAGTGTGTCAAAACACAGTGACTGCCAATCAGACCAACATCATACAAGTACGTGGTTTCAAACGACATACATTTACTTAAAACGGTGTCTCAAAAATAGTAGCAATGCCAAAGCATGTGGCATTTCTCATGGATCGCAATGGGAATGTGCAAAGCTAGCATAGCATGTCAATAAATCATCAGTCAAATGACAATGATTTCAATTACAAACACGCATCCTAACATACTGAATAGTCAGATATAGGTTTATAGGGACATGAAATAGTGTGCCAGAATGGTAGCTATGACACCAAGCCACACATTTTGACACAAAACAGTAAATCGACAGAATCGGACACCTTGATGTTTCATCAGTTCCTGCTCCTGCTCCTCACTCGCTGTTGAGCTTTACACATTTTATTTGCTGTCTATAGCTAGGTAGCTAATTGATTTCCTGGTTTTAGACATGCTTCTTTTCAGATTCCTTGAGCCATTTAACTTATTAATGTCAAAGATGTTGAAGACGCCTGGCCTGAAAGAACACGCACATCAAAACATAAACTTGTCAAAAAAAATAAATACATAATAAGTCTGACAATGTGATACTGGAAAAGTGTGTGTGTGTGTGTGTGTGTGTGTGTGTGTGTGTGTGTGTGTGTGTGTGTGTGTGTGTTTTGGCGAAGGCGTTCTGTAGAAAATGTGCCCTAGGCGTCTGAGCTGACAGACAGTGAAAGATGCCTGAGCAGAGTGACATACCTGCACCGAGTGTTTAATCTGGCCCTATACACACCGACACAAAGCACAATAACACCTCTTTGTTTCAACCACATGATTGACACACACTCACACACACATTCCGACTCGGGCTTGTTTACTGTATCTTGAGGATCGTTGACTTGTTTCCTCATTTCTGGCTTATGGGGTGAAATTCAACTCCATGTGAATGTAATTACTTTACACACTCCCAGGTTTTATTCCAACTATAAAGAAGATTGATATATTAAAAAAAAAACCTTGTAATATTTTCACTGACAATCATATTGCAGTAAATTTGCAAAACGTTACAAAAAGAAGTGATTCGTGTGTAAAGTAACCATCATCCTCCTCTGCAGTTTGTCTGAAATCAGTGATGATGATGATGATGATGATGATGATGATGATGTAATATCAATTTCACAAGAAATCATATCATGGTAAACATTTCTGACCATGATCAGTGATGACTGGATGCAAACTCCAAACTCATTAGTCGTTTGACTTTTCTCCAGGACGCCGCTGAATAATTTGTTTTGTAAATGTTGATTTAAAAAATCTGTCCTTTTTCATTGCACGGTTCTGCTGCTCTGTGAGCAAAAACCTCAGCAAAACTAAACATCCTGACACCTTGTGTAATCTTCAAGTCCGAAGATTTGTTTTGTCATTTTTATCCACGTCTGACTCGTGCGTGATCGACGCAGCGTTCCCTTATCCTGACGCACACGTTCAGCGTCCTCGAGTGCACGAGAACCAGGGACCGGGATCATGTCGGGTCATGTCACAGCTTCGTCTTTATCCGCTTCCATGTCTTTTAGAATTGATACGGAGATCCTGTGAAGAATTCTTCAGGGCATTGTGTGAACAAAAATGTAGAGAGAGCTGAAATGTAGTATTATTTTAATATGCATAGTTTTGTCATGAGATTCTTTTTTATTTATGATGTCAGGAAGAATCGGTTCCTGTCCTGAACACTAATTGGTGTAATGCACAAAAATAATATATTATTAAAATTACTACATATGCTGTAATATGTAGTGCATGCATGCACACACACACACACACACACAAATTTCATACAATATAATGAGCAATCGGGTCGCGGCCTGGTCCCGGATAAGCAGAAGAAGACGAGACAAGACGAGATAATGAGCAATCTTAAAGCAAGAAATATATTGCATTATTATTATTATTATTATTATTATTATTATTATTGAAAAGGTAGTGCTCATACAGGGATCATAGGGTCCCAAACTGAATACCAAGAAGCTCCCTACTGGACATGAAGTGCACTACAAAGGGCGTCGAACTGAATATAATAGCTGTGCTGTCCGTTAAAGACAACAAGTGCACTTCACAGCATGTAAAAGACATTCAGTCTCCTTGTAGTGCCCTTACACAGAGTAAGATGTTCACTACTGAATACCCTGATACATGACATATTTTTCCTGGTACTGTTGTTATTATTTTTATAATTATTAAATATATGTTTTAAGCATCTTCGTCCGATTTTGACGAAAAGATGTGACTCGACAAAGCATTCGGGAAGAAAATAAAGAGTGAAACAGCCCTAATTAGGCTCCCTACGGTGCAGATCTCCCCTGGGGATTTGGGCAGCTCTGATCACAGTGCAGAAGTAATTGACTTTTACTCGCCAGGTCATTAGAGGAGATCAGCACTAGACCTTTAACCCTTTGAAGTGAGCAGAGGCTACACCCGAGTGCCCCTAAGCCCTTGAACCGAGCACCGTGAGGTGAGAGATAACCCTGATTCAGTCTCACTGTGATGGATTACCGATAAGCTGCGACACTTTTTAAGGGTGCCTAGTTCTATGAATTTTACATGCTAATTACCTAATTAGATTTTTATTTTAAATTCACGATGGCAGGAGGAATCAGTGTCACACCCTAAACCCTAATCTGAGGGGAAGGCGATGAACAGGAATCAGGGTGTCAGAGGAAATGGGCATGTAGTGCACTATGTACGCGACATCGAGAGTAATGAAAGGAAGAACATTCAAAGATAGGGTGTGTCATACTGTACTGTATATCGACCTAACGGGCGTGTAGTGCACTACATCGTGTAACCCCAGGCCGTACGTTTGTACACGCGCTACGGATCTGGATATTAAATGGACATACAATCGACATCTGGTGCACTTGATAGAGTGAACTAATCTGAAGTTTTAGAGCGCCACACGACTATAATAGTGCACTAGTAAAGGTTTTGAGCTTAAAACTTCTTGAGAATCCCTAGATTACACTAACGCAGGCCTGCAGCGTGTTGTATAGGTTTGAAATACAGCCCACCTGCCCCTGAGTGACCCTTGCTCACTGTAAGTCGAAAGAAAATGTTCACTATTTCTGTAGCATATAAATAAATAAACACACACACACACACCATTGAAAACAGATTGCTGTCTTTCCCAGCTGAGTGTTGAGGAGAAAAAGTGTGAACGCGATCCATCAGGGCTCAAACACTTCACACACACTCACTCACTCACACACTCACACACACACACACACACACACACACACACACGGACGTGTATTCAGACGAATTAGACGCTAATCCCTTGCTCCAAATGTGTAAAATGTCGAGAAATCTCGATAACTTCCTAATTAGTGCTGTGGCCATGTCAGTGGCAAAGACTCAACTCATCTCAGAACTTTTTGTTTATTTATTCATTCAGAATTAGCCCGAGTGTCATCTTTTTTTTTACAATTATTTAACACGATAATGAAAGTTTCTATCCTTTGGAAGCAAAAAAAAAAAATCTAAACAAATCGCGAAAATATTAGTTTTGTTTGCCTTTTCTCTTCCTCCTCTTCTTATCATTAATATGTTTTATCTGTTAGCAAAGCGGCTAACTGAGGTGATTTTTCACCCCCGGAATGTCCTCGCGCGGATCAGCCCTCGCCCCCCCGCACTGTTTCTGCACACTGGTGAGCAGCAGTGATCAGTAGTGATCAGTGCAGAGCAGTAGTGATCAGTGCAGTAGTGATCAGTGCAGAGCAGTAGTGATCAGTGCAGTAGTGATCAGTGCAGAGCAGTAGTGATCAGTGCAGTAGTGATCAGTGCAGAGCAGTAGTGATCAGTGCAGTAGTGATCAGTAGTGATCAGTGCAGTAGTGATCAGTGCAGTAGTGATCAGTAGTGATCAGTGCAGTAGTGATCAGTGCAGTAGTGATCAGTGCAGTAGTGATCAGTAGTGATCAGTGCAGTAGTGATCAGTAGTGATCAGTAGTGATCAGTGCAGTAGTGATCAGTGATCAGTAGTGATCAGTGCAGTAGTGATCAGTGATCAGTAGTGATCAGTGATCAGTAGTGATCAGTGCAGTAGTGATCAGTGCAGTAGTGATCAGTGCAGTAGTGATCAGTAGTGATCAGTGCAGTAGTGATCAGTGCAGTAGTGATCAGTGCAGTAGTGATCAGTAGTGATCAGTGCAGTAGTGATCAGTAGTGATCAGTAGTGATCAGTGCAGTAGTGATCAGTGATCAGTAGTGATCAGTGCAGTAGTGATCAGTGATCAGTAGTGATCAGTGCAGTAGTGATCAGTGATCAGTAGTGATCAGTGCAGTAGTGATCAGTGATCAGTAGTGATCAGTGCAGTAGTGATCAGTGATCAGTAGTGATCAGCGTCCCGTTACTGCGCGCGGTCTGTTCCGCAGTGTTGTATCAGCGCGAGCCCGCGAGTGTGAGGAATTCTTTCCTTGTTGCTGAAGGGCGCGAAAGGTGACGCGCGCGCCAAACCACTTGCTGCGGCGCGAGCGCGGGCTGTGAGCGGAAGCTGCGCGAGGCGCCGGTGTTCCCTCAGGTTAGCCACCTGGCTAACAAAAACACATCAAACTAAACACCGTGTATTTATTCTTTTTTTTTTTTCGTTTTGTGAAGGATTAAAGCTGTTATATTTAATTTGATGGATGAGTGAAAAATGAAAAGGAGATTGTGACTTTTTTGGAGGCGTAAATTTCAAATAATCTTATGCTAACTCAACACGAGCTAGTTATTATTATTATTATTATTATTATTATTATTATTATTATTATTATTATTATTATTTTCTTCTTCTTAGCCTGTAGATTATTCTTGTTTAAAGAGATTTAAAAAACTGTATTTGAGGCTGTTTTGTTTATGTGTTTTATCTGATGACAGAAACAAACCATTAAAAAACCCCGCGCCTGTGCAGGAAGATGAGCGGATCCTTCACTGTGGGAATGACTTGTATCCCGTGATAAACTGTTCTCCTGATAATGTGTATTTAATATCCAGGTGCAGATTGTTTGGTTTGGCCAGAGCTCATGATCTGGAGCTTTTGGAAGAATGTAAATATTTAATCTAATAATGACACTTGGCTTTTATTTTACTGTTGCTCTCTATAATAAGAGCCATTAATCAGTGTTTTAACGCAGTTGGAGCCGCTTCAGTGGGAGACACGCAGGGCAAACTCAGCACCAACATGCCACTCAGTCCCTCACTTTTTCATTCGTTTTAAAGACTTAAATAAAGGTATAAAATAAAGTTGCATTAAAAAAACCGTCTGAAAGAAAACGAATAATCGTGTGTCGTGCTTCGATGCATTTCTTTCCATGGAACATAACGGAGTGCAGTGATTTAGAATTTATTCACACATTCTGAGGGAAATATTCTGTG